>NW_028288569.1:4205185-4505555 GCF_059628265.1 Tinamus guttatus | reverse complement strand
TTTAAAATAAGGAATTTTGCTCTGCTATCTTTCTGCAGTTTATTTTTAGCCATGAATTGATGGGGTACCAGGCTTAATTGCAATACCTTTACTAAAGCAAGTAGTAGCATTGATTTTCAGAGTATCAAGGGACAACACCTCTCCCTCTCCCCTGCCCTCAGATTTTGACCCAGTTAAATCTTGATTATGATTATATGCAAGAAGGTAATATGCAGCCGAATTACATTCCAGTCAATACACTTTCTGTGAGCTTCCAGTAAACGCTACACATAGGATAGAACAACATTTTCAGTGAAGAGTTTAGCTTATTTGATGAAATATGTAGTGGCAGTCAGCACACAGTTATTCACAAAATCAGATATATTTCTGGTACAGTTGAAAAAAAATTAGAACTTCAATGAAATTCACAAAACAGGGATGCTTTTCATCATCACATTCTCTATAGCCCAAATCCAATTTCCAACAGCAGAGCTGCTGACTAAAGATCCACATTTGCTAAAGATACTGCTAACGCATTCCAACTAAATTCCCCCTCATCCTGGGGCCAGCCAACTACTTTTTCCAGTCATATGCTATTCACTTCTTAACTGGTAATCTTTAAGGCATATTCATCAGTCCTACTTGTGAAGGGAAGGCGGTCAAGAAACGGGAAAAAAATGAGACAACCATTCCGACTGTCCTTCTGTGGGGCCACTCTTACCTTAGACTATGACAGCAACTCACCAAGGTTGAATCACAGCTGTCACTCAGACACACAACTTTTTGCACCATAATTGAAGGAGAAAGAAGCAGCTGAATGTTGATGGGTTTCACTGGAAGACGCTGTCCTCTCATGAACAGACCTGAGAGGGTTAGCTAGAGAGGCATGGGATGATCCTGGTAAAAACGTGATGATCCTAGAGGAACTCAAAGAAAGTGTCTTGATTTAGGTCACGTGGTCATCTGTGAGTTTCTTCTGTCATTCTACACAGAGATGAGCACTCTCAGAAGATGAAAAGAGTCATTTTGGTAAAGATGTAAGAAAAAGCCAATATATTTCCATTTTCTTCTTGTCTTTATTTGGAAATGGGCATATTTTTTCTGAAGATGAAATCTAAGACAGTGCTATCTCCCAGGCAAGCACACACCCACGCACAAAAGCAACATCTTGGAGCCAAGTATTTCCAGCTGTACAACAGTCTTACCAGAATTTATCCATCTGAACTGCTTGCAAAGAGCTTTACTCAGAGGAGTCACTCAGTCCATGAGTCACTAAAACAAGTTGCCCTGGTGCTTCTTGTTTTCCTCTTTTCTTCCATCACTTTTCCTGTGCTTATTCATCCCTAAGTCACTCTTGCTTTTCCAATAACTTGGAGATTTGGTACTAAGTTATTGTTACATTTCTAACTCGGTTTTCAGGCACCATAAACACCCAAGTGGCAAGGATATTAGAACTAAAAATTTATAGCTCTAAGAAATTACAGTTTAGGTTGCTGTTCATCAACATAATTGGATGTTAATAGTAGGGTGTACAGTGCTGGCATTCATATCAGGTACACAAGCTATACCTTTATTAAGTATAATTCATTTTCCTGAAGTTCTAATGAAGGTTGCTTAATTTCAGCTTTAATCAAATGTCAAAAGAGTCAGAAACTCAAGCAGAGAATGTTTTTCACAGATAACATTTGGTGAACAAGAGCTTTTTTCACATTAAGTGTGATTTTACTTTACTTATATCTGCCTACATACATTTCCTCCCTACTTGCATTTATTTCTCTTGCAGCTCTTAACTGAAGATGAATGGGACTGAACATAATGTTCTGATTGTCTGCTTGTTCCAGTAACTATTCTTCTCTGTATGACTAACTTTAATGGGTATATAATATATATTTTAAGACAGGTAGAAAAAAGAAAAGTAGTTTCAAGATTTTCAAACATGTCTTTGAGGGCTTTTTTTTTTTTTTTTTTTTGAGTTATATCTTATGTGAGGTTTTGCAGCTGGATAGGAACAAGCTGATACATGCTTTTGAGCTATTATGCTAAATGCTATGATCATGTTAAGTATAAGCATTCACTCTTTTGTCAGAAAGTTCTGCCACAGGCATAAGATTAAAAAAGTAACATAAACTAATAACAGCTCATAATATTTGCTAATCTCCATCTGTCATCCATCGTCACAGTCAGTCACTATCAGAATGCAAACTGGTGCACAGACATTTTCTCAAAATTAAAGTAATTTTCACAATCACTAAATGGCTGCATCACTTCCCAGAGAGGACTAGTTCAACAACGCTTTTCTCTGTCACATGCTCTGGAGAAAATGAGACTTCACATAGACACAGAAGTAAGCACAAAGATAGCCCCCAAGCACAGCAACCTTTTCATTGCCTGCTTTGGGGAACAAGTTTTACTTCAGTATGCCAATAAACCTGATACATAGATGACATCTCAACTATCTTCACCGGAAACCTCGTTTCTATTACATGAATTGGTAGCTATCAATTTTCAATGAACCTAGCTATCAATAAGATGCCATGAATTGGTAGCTATCAATTTTCAATGAAACAGATTCTACCGGACTCCCATATCAACCACAGATTCTGAAGTAGCATGATCATCCACCAGATGGTAGCTTATAAGCACCAGGATAAGATAAAACCCCACAGATATGGGCAGACAAGGACTCATCTAAGGCATTAAGTCAGATTTTGGAAGAAGCAGAGAAACATCGTGCAAGGACTTCATTCAAACTTCTCCTTCTAGACCTTCTATGCCATTCAGAGCTAGTTTTTACACTAGAAAGTCAATGAACAACTGCAGCATACACTTGAAATAAATCCTCCTACAATCAACCATCTTGGTCTTTAAAAACCTCCCTATCTCTGACAGATGAGGGCACGAGACTATCCTGAAAGAAAAGCTCCAAATAAATGAAGCAAATCTAGATTTAGCCTGACCCAGAAGTGGAAAACTTGTCACCATATCTCCACTGCAGCCACAGTAAAATCTTCCTCCAATAGCACCATCAACATCCCTGGATTCTGCACCTGTGTTGCTAGAAACATAACATATTTCCTCCATTGCCCCAGGTGCCCTCGAATTATTTATGCCTTGATTTATTTGGAGAATCTTTTCGGAACAGAATAAAGTCATGCAGATGAAAATGCTCACTTGCCAAAGAGGGAACACAAAACTATCGCTGAGCTTTCTGATCTTTCAATCTTTCAGTCAATCACAAATCATAATTCTACTGGACACTGTGGTCTTTCCCACACAGCTAACGACTTTGCCTCTTTTCCCCTTCCCTTTGTACTCTCTAGGTATCAACTACTTATCTCTTACAAACAGCCTGATGGGCATACCCAGCTCAGAGGCATTGCTCTCAATATGTGTTTTTGGCTTTGAAATTTGCCTCTACCTCTTTGGATTTGAAGAACAGCTTGCACATCTGATAGCTTGTCTGTTGCTTCCAAAATACTTTACTCTCGTCAGTCTATTAAAAGAGATCAGCTCTACTGCACAACTTAGCTATGGCCTTTTCATGTCATGACTAGAGCAGATCTGCCACTGGAAACGGGACACAGCATTCTCATACCAGTCCTTACAAAAAAGAATCACGTTTTTGCTGTCAAAATAAGCATGTAGATAAAATGAAATCTTTTATATATCACAGTTACGCAACACTAAAATTTCACTATCAAGATCCCTAAAAGAAGGATAAGCAGGGGTTATCAGAGATGAAGTGCTTTGATATGCAAGGAGTATTCACATCAGGCATTCTTGGTATTTTCCGGTCTGTTATTCATTTGTTTCTAGGAAGTTAGCAGTCTGCCCTACTTTATTAAAATCAGACCATTACATAAATACATACTGCTGCCTAAATAATTTGTGTGTATTAGCATTTGTAAGTCATGTCATTGTGTTGCAGGAGTACAAGGGCTGTCTTTGAGCATGTAATTTGTGTTGGGGAAGAGTTGATCGAAAGCCTGATGAAAAGGTATGCTCCTTTCACAACTGTATTAGTTGTACATGCACCTAGGCAGTCCTGGCATGAATTTAACAGAACTAAAGAGCAAATATGAAGTGACCTGTATGTAGCATCCTTTCAACTGATTGCTGTGGTATTAACAAACCTAAACCACCATTTAAAAATTAATGCACTTTCTGCGCAAAAAGCAAGAGGGGAACAGACACTTGTGAGAACGCCTGTACCTTTTGACATACTTCTATTTAGCAGTTGTTATACAGTACTTAATCATCATGATATACAGCTGGTGCAGTGATTCTTCAGTGAAAGCCTAACAACCAATAGCAACATGGGAGCAATCACTGGGCAGCTATCCTTTCCTTGAACAATCTACCCATTTTATATGCTCCGGATTCCTTCAAAGTTACCCTGAAAGCTATTTTTACAGTCTTCAAAATCTTTGCAATAGCTCTCATACAGGCATTAGATCTTTTTCCTCCTGGAAAACCTGCTGTTTGCAAATCTTGGAAACCCTGCTGATGCTCAGCATTCTGTATTAGGCTTTATCTGCAGTGCCAGAACAAACTCTTTCCAGCTATTTCTGTGTGTCACAGTGTCCTGTGATCACTTTCATGTCTTACAAGGCAGAAAACAAAACAAAACAAAAAACAGAAAGCCTTTAAGGTTCTATTCAGAAGAGGTAGATTCAGGACCCGAGGCTGACACAGAAATGAAGATTCAACGTAGCAGGTGTCAAGAAAACTTGTTTCCCTTAAGGAAAAAAAAAATTGGAAAAAAAAAATAAAGAGTTGAAACACACAAACACAATGCATACCTATGAGAAGTTATTAGTAGTAGTCATAAGCAAGCTGTGTGACAGAGAGCCTGATGCCACAGTGACACTGCAGCTGAGGCAGCAGAAAGTCTAACATTGAGAACACATCAGAAGCAATATGCTTTAAAAAGTGGATGATGGTGGATCATGATGTGCCAGACTGCAGTCATCCTGGGCCTATCATTCCGTGCTTATTTTCTCTTCCCACCCTCCACCCCCTCCAAAAATTAGAGAGATGTTAGAGGTTGCTGTGGAGCTTCTTGTTTATAAAAAGCTCAGTTAATGACATACAAACACATCTTGAGAGCAAATCCCAGGCTCAAGAGCCTTGGGAAGTGCTCCGGGGCTCTTCAGACAGGCAGTGTCATAGCAAAGCAGAAAAACCCAACCTCCCGCAAAGCTGGGTTGTGTGCGGCCACCTGCTCCACCACGGATGGCAGGGGGCAGAGAGGGGGACCAGGAACAGCTGCAAAGCCATAAAAAGGAGGAGAGCGAATTGCCTTTCCTGCTACGTCTGACCCTAGCCAAATTCAGCTTCCTCTTCTCTCTATCTCTATGCAAAACTCCCAGAGGCTGGAAGAGGACTACTACAAGTGCCAAAGAAAAGGCTGTTAGCAGCCAAGGAGAGACACAGAACTGGCTAATATGAAGATGTTGTCTCTTTATATATGTCCAGATGAAAACAACATTTCCAGGGCTACTGCTGTTTTTGTAGCATTTTGTCTGTGACTAGCAGACCAATTGGTGAATACTGTCTAATGTGTTTAAATATGTGACTGCTTGCGCAATATTAACTACTTTGAGTTTCCATAAACAACTGATAAAAAAGAAAATGAAGAAAACACCACTGCATAAAAAACAAGTTGAGCTCAACAAAATTATATTTTACCTTCACAAATTCAAGCCGAACATGCAAAGTTTTAACCAAACCAGAACCATGTAAATCTCCAAGGAAAGGAAATAAGATCTAATCATTAACAGCATTCCCAACTTGATCAAGAACCTCTTTTCTGGAAAAATTCTTTGGTCTGGAACTGAGCGGCTCTGCAGTTTGCTCACAGGTGCCATTAATGCCACTGAAATCTTGAAGCTATTTGTACATCTAAGAATGTCACATAAACATTACCCATAGGAAGCCTTCACATGCAGCTGATTTGCAGCTGGAGACCTCTTTTCTCTCTATTTTCCACTGTGGGCCAGCAAAAAACTCAGAATCCCAGACCTCCAGGATATACCTAGGGTCACCATCACATGCTCGATCCCACAACAAGAGTTTGACATGCTGAACCAGCTACCAACCAAGAGTTATCAAGAGGTAGCTTAAAGCACTGCTGGCTTACTGTATATTTTATTTGAAGAATTTGGGTTTTCAGTGGTTTAGGGAATTTATAACCAGGCAGGCCAGCAGAGGCAGTCCCCTACAAGTACACTAGATGCTACCGAAGGTTATTCTCCAGAAGTGTAAATACTGTCAACTCTCTGCTTTAGAGGTTCCTCTTCTATGAACGAAATTGCTACGTATACTCAGAGACCCTGTTCCACTTTGAGAATTTTTCCCTTTGCTTTCTGGGCTGGTGATATATCATGTTCAAGACCCTAGTTTTGAGAAGGCAACCATGTGAACTGAACATGTAATACAATGGTTTAATTATATATTTAAAAATAACAAAGCTATTAATCCTCTATTAAACCAGCTATTAAAAAAATCAGGTTTCTTAAAATAAACAGAGCAGTACTGATTTGATGTAACCAGCCTGGTCTGAATCTCACAGAATCCAAGCTACTGATCAAGGCAGTGGATATTACTCAAATATCCTTTTTAAACAAAATGTTTACACTGGAAACAAAGTAGATAAGTCTGTTCTAGTGCCACAATGTGAAAATTAATCACATACAACTAAAATGTAGAATGCATAGTTTTTTAAAATGAATTTATTGAAAAGAGAGATGAATTGTACATAAAAGTTACTCAAAGATACTTTCTGCTAAAAATAAATAGATCTCTTGGTTAAAAACAAACAAACAAAAAAAAACATTAAGAGCTATCAGACAAATCTGCAAAATGAAGGGGAGCATGTTACACACTGTTTGCTAAAGGGGAGCACATTACATACTGTTTGCTTCACTTCATGCCAGCATTCAGCACTACTGCTGTGCTCCTGGAAACCCAACAGCTGAAGGCATCCAGAGCTTTGGGGCACTTCTTACAAAGTACTTCTTACAAAGTACTTACTTCTTAAAAAGTACTACAGCATCATTTGAGGGCTGTGAGATGACCCATATGCACCTATGTATACACAAGCTTGACTTGCAGAGTAATGTTAGCACTACTCTGTCACCCAGTTCACTGAAAATAATTGGACAAAATAAATACCTCACCTGATAGCAATCACACTTCAGAGAAGCCCAGGTTCAAAGTCAATTATTTAGAGGCTTCCCCACTTGCTCTGGAACTATTTCCACCTTAATATCTCATCATCTCATGAGGACATTCATTTTCTCACATAACACTTCAGCATCTAACCCTGAGGATGAAGTCTGCCTATGGCAATCTGTAGTAAAAATACAGTGACATTTCAAAAAACGAAAATACTAATGCATATATGCTGATAAGCTGATAAAATAGAGGTCTTCATTCTGAAGTGGAGACACTTTGACAACTTTCGTCAGTGCTAAAGAGGGCTGCTAACAAAAATTAATCTCTCTTATGAAGCTGAAGGTACAAATCTGTCCTACACTGAGTTCTTATGATGTCAGATGATATTGTAGATAAAGTAACTTATGTGAGGCATAAAATTTGTAAAATAACCAAGGATCTATTTTTTTTCTTGAAGCAAGGTTTAGTAGCATTTATAGAATTTATCCATTGAAAACATAAAGATAATACTAAAGTTTCTTAAGAGAAATCATAAGTTAATTTAACAAAACTAAATCTAACTTGAATGGATATTAGGTATATGTTTAAGGCAAATGCAAAAGAACCTGTGCCTATGAGCTGAAATGGAATCTTTTAAAGTCAGTATTGCAATTTCATTTTAGAACACATCAACGCCCTGTATAAAATATATGTTTACTTCATTCTCTGGGGAGGAGGAGTCAGTCCATCATACACAGCAGTGTTACCCTTGTGGCAAGTCTTAGCAGAAAACAGAAACAGACTGAAACATCATCCTTATTCTCAAAGTGGGTTTTGCTGGACAACAAGAAAAAAAAAAAAAAGGAAATGCGAGAACTTTAGGCTTATGCCATGCACAATGACACTACTGCACTAGAGCATCTGCAGCAATTGACAAGGGACCCTTCACCAAAATTCTCCCAGAAAAAGAAATTGTTTGGGAGAGAAGCTATCTACACAGCAGATTTATTTTCAGCTAGTCTTTATCAGACTTATGACCACTAAAGCCTGCTCCAAGACACCACGGCTGCTGGGATAACGTCTCTGAGGAACCTGCATGGACCAAAAGCCAGGTACTGAGAGCTATAAAAAATGCCCACTGATAGGCCCTCTGATTCTAGGAAAACCAAAAGTCCAAGGTACAAAAACAGAGACAAGATGGGGCACAGGTAACTGAGTTTGCCCAGCTTTAAGTATCTGAGATACTTTAGGCATTGGAGCACTTATCATGGACAGTTCAGGCTTATTACACAGCCAACAAGATAAGTACTTCCAGAGAGTGGGTCAAAACTTAGAAAAGGTTAACTTACCCTCTGAAGATGACTCTTCCTCTCTATATATGACCAGGGTAGAAAGCCAAGGGAGAATATGCCTCTAAAACTGGTGTGGTGTGAGATGAAGCCAGATTAAGCTAAGAACAGAGAGCTTATACTGATCAAATCCACTAGAAAATAAAACTTTAATAGCATTCAATAGTGGCAGCTATCGAATTTGTAACAACTTGAGGGATTCAGAGAGTCAAGTTAAAATATTAATACAAGGAAGCAATTAATGTTATTGTTGATTGACCACAGCATCCAAAAATAAAGAGTAATGAAAGTACAATTATTAGTTAAATAAATCAGCAAGGATACATACATCTAAGAGCAAAATACATTTCCCCATAGAAAGAAGAAACATTTCCATGACTTCACAACTCAAATACCAACTAAATGTTTTGCACTGTGTACCAAAAGTAATAAGAAAAAAAGCAAAATGGGGAAAGGATAGAATGGTACTTTTAGGAATATGCTTAAAGTTATTCATTTTTAAAGGGAAGAGGTGTTGAGGTAGACATATGAGAAGCCATGGAATGTAATACTTAAAGAAAAAGCAGTGGAAAGATCTAATGTGTTAGGGAAATAAACAAGTCTTGGCTTTTCTTTTCATTCAGGAAAATATTGCCAGAGGGATAATATTGCACCAGAACATCTGTGAAAGACATATTGTTTGACTGCTTTCCAGAACAAGGCACTTAAAACCCCATTCATAAAAATTCAAAGTACGCATTTTGACTAAAAATACAGTTTTTAGTTATGAGCTGATATAACAGCAATACATGATACATAACAGTTTCAACTTTTAAATGACTGCGCATGTACTGTGCAGATCTTCATTGAAGAAGTGTACTACCCCAGCACATAGGGAGAAAAAAAAAATAAAAATTGCAGAAAAGAGGCAAGAAAGCAGAAGGACAAAAATAATACATTTGCATCCTAGGACTTCGTACAACATGCAGTGTTGGGTGGCCTCCCATCTGTATTGGTCACACCCATCTTTAACCAAAGCAGTTTTATATAATATATATAATGAGAGAGACAAAGCCCTTATTATAACTTTGTCCTTAACTTCAGGCAGTGTGGCAGGACAGTTTTGTCTGCTTCTCAATTTAAGACGAGGGGTAGGTCTGTAACATACTTATGCAATAAGCGTATTTCTTCGAATACTCCAATATGCTAATGGCTTCAACTCACCTCTCCCGTGGCATGCAAGTCTTCTGACTTCTGTAGTCCACTGCACAGAGCACATTTCTAGAAGAAACTTTCACACATTAGTCAGTGGAAAAAAAATAGGCATTTTTCAGTGTGATCTGAAATATGTTTCCTGTAAATAACTGCTGGAATAAATAACTGGGAATATATTTTTCCCTGCTTAGTCCGTCTTGGGTTCGGTTGGGGACTTGCTGCACTTGAGTAACATGGTGCAGAATGAAGCTTTTGGTGTCCCTGTATGATATAACGACTTCGTTTTCGCTGACGAAGGATACTCAGTGGCCTGTCAGCATCTGTGTAGGATATATTCCATGCGCTATACAATCCAGGTAAACATAATGAATAGGAAAGCCAATTTTGAAGGGCCAGTCATTGACTGCAAATCCTTTTCCTGCAGAAAACCAGCACAGTGTAATTCACTCTCCATGCTGCTCCCCGATTTTGAAACATATTGAATAGCAGTTTGGGTATGCCAGACAATTATTTGCCCTTTGTTCCATTATGTACATCTCCCTGCATTTTCTTTGCAGTCATATGGGTTAGGGTGAAAATACCAAAGCCACCAGCAGCAGTTTTAGTTATAAATAGATCTAGGAGAAAGTAGTTTAAGTTTGGGGATGAGCAGGTGCTAAAACTATATGCATCTGGAAAAAAAGTAGTGTTCTGTAACAAGTTCTGATTAAGACTGGCAATTAGCAAACACTTGCCATTGCTCTTTTAACACATTTAATTAATATGGCTGTGGAAGCTGAAGAAGAGGATAAAGACTCCATAAACATGTAAACATCTTCCCTTGGCCCGTTGAGATTCAAATACTACCATTTCCCCCTAAAATTCTGATCTCTGATAAAAGTATCCTTTTATGTTAATATAAAAAGTTATTAGTATTCAGCAGTGGAAACTCTGGAGAGCTATTTCTAACAGTTTAAAAATAGAATTAAAAATGTTCCTTTAAACATCACCAAGGGAAATTGCACAGTCAGAGAAGACATTGCTTATAGTTATGCACAAACCCATGGTCCTTTGGACGTTATAAGACTTTTGCTCGCAGAGCATTGCTTGAACATGGGTCAATAGGAAACAGCTCAAAGCTGAGCAGGTGCAGGGTCTTTCCGAGAATGGATTCAAAACACTTTATGTGAACCAACTGTGCACACCCAGTTCAAAGAGTACAGAAGAACTATATGCAAAGAATGAACAATTACCCAGTAGTCAAAGGACATCTCCTTCGGAAGTGGCGGTGGGTCAGAAAACTCACCAGCTCACCTCATTTGAAGGAGGAAACTATTTTCCAAGGTGCTTCTACCTTGCAGACCATAGGAAGCCTCCGGATAGCTGAGGTGATCACAAACCTCCTCTGACTAACTCACACTTTTCTGGTCAAGCTTATTTCAGCGTTCAAAAATCAGTGTAACCACCAACATACAGACACTCAAGGCTCAGAACTCACAGTGACAACTGTGATATTACAGACTCCATTTCTACTATCCCATAAAGTGTTGCAAGCCCTTAAGACCCCCAAAGGTGAGAAGGAGAGCATATGAATCAAATTACGGTGCAGTGGGTACGGAAATCCATGGGAGTCCTGCTGATTTCCCATTCACAAAAGTGCAGTGAGCGTTCACAGATCAGAAAGATCTATGTACTATGGCATGTAGTACATAGATCTTCTCTCTACCAAACACAGATCCTCTCTGTGTTTGGTAAGTTGTAGGATAACTGACACTTTATATATCCAAAGTGAACATAGATGAAGCCAGCTATGCTCCAGCAGTAAAACTCAATGCAGAGAATTTTAGGCAGACACTGAATCTGTACAATCTGAGATTTCTTCTCTCTCCCCTCCTCTTCCTTTTACTTTTATTTTTTTTCTCTTCAAGCCTAAAATCACAGTATCTCATACAACAACAAAAGCTTTTCAAGTAGCCAATTAAAAAAAGATTTACTGTAGTTCCACACAAAATCACGTGTTTATTTCTGTTTTGAAATTATATTTTCTTTCTGCCAAGCTGAGGGTAATAGCTGTTGAATACTGATTAGGGTTTTCCTTATTTGATTACTGTTAATTAGAATCAAACATGTAGCTCATCAGACAGGAGGACTGCAGATCATCCTGACACTTCAAACGGCCTGTTTAACTTCAGCAGAGCCTGTTCGAAGTTTGGGGTCGGGATAAATGTTCCACAGAGTTGTTTATGCATAGTTGTGTAACATTACACAGCATGGGGTACTGGACTGTTTGGTTAATTAGTTTAAGAGCCTGTCAGCAGCAGCTTATCTCCAGGTTTACAACTGGAAATTGCAATTAGCTTGAAAAAGTTTTCCTTTTCGGTCCAATTTCTCCCACACAAATTGGTCTCACAGATGTCTTGCCTAAGAATTCCAGGACCAAGACTAGTCAGTGTTCACTCACTCTCCTCAAACTGGGATCTCCACGGGACATCTAAAGTAACATCAAAGGGTTAGGCTAATCCCAACTGATCTTGGAAGAAGTCCAGGGTTTCCTGTAGCTTTAAGGCTGTGATTAAAGCATACACCTGTCTGCACAAGTGATGAGGTCAGGCTATCTTTGCTGACAACAGGCTGCTTTTTATCCTGTGGGACACACCTCCTGGAAGAACGGTCAGGAAAAGGTGTGAATATACAGGAATCAAACAGCAGTTCGGCACTGACTAACATTCTCTACTAAGCTGTTACAGGAAAAAAAAATACAATCCCTCTTCCCCATAAGGCAAGTAAACTGTAAATGACATACAGCACAGAATTATTTTACACATGCTGCTGGAATTTACTGGTCATGTCAGTGATGGCTGAAGTTAATGTAACCTATAGAAAAGGTATGTAACCTAACAATTTTTTCAAAGCACATATCTGAAGTGCCCTGTGTACCAACATGTCAACAGGACATGCTTTCTGTGCATCTTCTTGAACTTAACATGCTTCCTACTCTTCTTTACCTCAGATCTACTGTCTTTCAGACACGCATGCTGGAAGTTTTGCATCTGGATTGAAAGAACAGCCAAGAACAATCCGCTGTACAGTTCTGCTCTGAAGCATATAAACAATTAATAAAGGAAAAAACAAATCCTCCCAAGAAACAGGCATCAATTTTGAAATGAGGACTATTTAATTTTGGTATGTAATTAAATTTTAACTATTACCCTTTCTCTAAAGTATCCTCTCTCAAGAGCCCTCCCTTCTTGTGTTCTCAGTACTAGACAGTATTTTATCTGAGACTTTGCAGTTAAACTTGCCAGGTTTCAGGTGTGAAACAAGTAACCCTCTACTTTTCACATTAGCTAACTAAAAATACGCAAAGGCAGTAAAATGTGCTGGAAAGATAAATGATTCCAATCAAGAAAATACTTTCTCATACATTACATTTTACTGACTGCACTAGTGGCCTCTTCTCCTACCTGATGTCAGGTTCACTAACTACTGAGGCCCATCTGTTTGTGCCAGTTTCAGGATGAAGCAGTTGAGACTGCAAAATCTTCCACTTACCTGGGTCACAGTTATTGAGGAGAATAATTGACATTCTTTAGCCACACATAAAATTAACTGCATTTTATGTCATACAGAGACAGACTCATCAGGTGGCACTGAAAACGAAACCTTTTGTTTCCAAGGTATCCAGAATTCATTAGAAAAATACACTCAGTCAGAGATGGGATTAAAAATAAAGACATTAGAGAAATTGCTTTCAATTCTTTAAACTGTTATTTCTTTTATATACATTTATAACAGAGCTTCAACTGTAAGGAATCATACAAAGTTCTTGCTTCTGCTAGCTTTGTCAGCCACCCAGGGCTACAGGGCTACATCAGTGACGCAGGTTGGCCGGCACTGCTGGCTCCAGCTCCCTGCCAGAGCTGTGTTACTCATTAAGTGCCCAGTGCCTCCACAGAGCAGGTCACCATCCGCCATCCCTCTCCACCATCCAAGGGGGCCCAAACCTGGGCACTGGGGGACAAACTTGAATTGTTGATCAACTGCATCTGTCTCAATGTTTCATGTGCTGCTGTGCTGCTCTCAAACATATTCTGACCTGGCATTAGAAGAGAGACCATCGATCATACTTGTTTAAAGAGTTTGAAGTGACCGACCACCCTTTGGCAGTCTGCTGGTAGCCATTCATAGCTTTTACTTTGAAACATGCCTATATTCTATGTACTGTTCTAGGCTAGCCAACCTCAGTATGTTTTGAGAAGTTTTGTGTTACATTAAACAACTTTCACATCTGTTTATAATAATTAGAGGTCTTGATCAATTCATATATTTAGCTTTATAGCCTCAGATATATAAGTCCATGAAAACTTGCTTTCCATAAGACTCTTCTCAGAGCAATTTTCATAGCACACTGAAAAATTCTCTTAATCATATATCCTAACAGAACACAGTGATCCTTAGATTATTTCTCCATTGTCAAAACCAAAAATAATGCCACCATTCTTTTCCCACTTCGCACGACTATTAAAACACTCATACTGGGGCTAAAGATATTCTGCTCACTATTCTCAACTTTAATGAGCATCAAATTATTCTGATATACTACAATTACTTCTTGTCAAGTGCTCTATTTGTTTTCTTTCTGCTTTGCAAGAGCTGCTCTTGTCAGTTATCATGTAAACATCTTGATTCTGCCATGCTTGCAGTCCTACAGATTTGTGCTGTAGGAGAGATCTAGAAAACAATCCACTCCAAGTCACTGACTCGAGGGCAAACCCAAACAGGCCAAACCATATTCCCTAATGAGATGGTTCATGCTTCAAACTTGGAGACGGAGTTGAGGAAGAAAGGAATGCTTCTTTAGTCCTGTCATGAAGGAGGAATCTGTATGTGTGTGTGAAATACCATCTACCATCAACTTGATAATAACTTAAAGACGTCTATAACCAAAGAAAACTTGAAAGTAAACAGTTGAAATAAGCACACATAAGCTTTTGAGTTTTGTCTGAGAGGCATCTTCTTCTTTTTTAGGATAATTGCGGTTGCATTTTAATGGAAAATGGAGGTGGTTTACCTTATTTTGATGGAATAAAAAGTCTCTATAAGACAGGGTGGGCTTAACAATACTTTCACTAACCTATGAAATCTCAACAGGTAAGATATTGACCCTGCATATCATTTAAATATATTAGATTTCCAGTAATATTATATTTAATTTATAATTAAGGGAGAGAAAATCCTTACTCCAACAGATATACCTACTATAGAACTCTCTCCTGTGCTTGAATCTCTGTTTTTTTTTTTTTTTTTTTTCATTGAATCAACAAACAAGCAATAGAAACACTGTAAATTTAGATTAGGTAGTTTCTTCAGTCATGCTTTGTGACTGTCCATAATGATTTTTTAGACTCCAGACTGCAGGAGTACCATGACCAGCAGGCCATGGTACTCCTGCCACAGGCCACAGCCTGCACAGCTGTGGCATGAGTATCTTGCAGCTTTTGACTAGTGGATTGTGCTGCAAGCTGCAATCACTGATAGTAATTGAATTTTCCTTAGAAATTCAGGAAACAGGCAGGAGAGTGGGCCCAAAGGCAGCTGTAAACAAGTCATTTTTTGACAAGGTCCTTACTAAGTCCATGCTGCCACCCAGTTGACAGCATCACAAAAACTAAGACCTCTTCTGGCCTTCTCAACTTATAAAAGCTGGATGGGCAGTCTGCTTTAGTGTACAATTTACACATGCTAAGGTATTTCTCCTAGCATCTAACTGAAACCTCACTGCATTTTAGGATTACACTACTGCAGAACAGAGCACATTCACCTTGCACCATACACCAAAGATGCATACAATCTTTGGAGATGTTTGCTTTTTTGACACCAAGATAATATTATTAATTCTATTTCAGATTGTTCCTTTTTCTACAAAGAAATTTCTCTCTCTTGAATAGCATTTTTATAGCCCATTTCACCATTCTGTGGAGATCATTTTCAATTCTAACCTTGTCTTCCGACATCCTTGCAGTCCACCCCCGCTTCAAATCTAATAAGTGCACATGCTATTCCATCATCCAGGTCATTAATAAAAACATTGAGCTGTGTTAGAGAGCCTAGACAAGTCCCTGCAGAATCCCCGTCATTTCTTTCTTTCATTTTGACAATGGATCACTGATAATGCTCTAAAGACAATTTTCAAAACAGCCTTATACCCTCCTTATTAATTTCTTCCACATTATGCTTCTGTAGCTTGCTTATAAGACTCTCATACAGGACCGTGTAAAAAGCCTTAGCAAAGTCAAGATATGTGACATCTACCATCTCTTCTCTAACCACAAGGCCTATTACCCCAGGGAGGATTTGAGAAGGAAATTAGATTGGTTTGACATCGTTTGCTCTCAGCATTTCCATGCTGACTGCTAGCCATTTCCCTGTATTTTTTTCAGTGCTGTTGATTCATGGCAAAACTAGCATAGTGTATTGATAGTCATTCAGCACTCATCCCACATTTAATGTGAAACCTTGTCCTAAATTCCTCTACTAAAATTTTACAGCATGTGAATAGCAATGTCACTCAGCTATTAGAGACCATAAACACAGAAATATTCAATTATCTGTAACTTTTAAATTAGACAAGTATGAGAGCAAACAAATAATAAATCTCCAGTGCCTTAAAAAGGACCAAATTAAATTGAATGAATAATTTCAGTTGTCATAATTACAAAATTAGAGCATTTAAAAAAAACACCAAGAAGACATGGTATTAAAACACTTGGTTAATAGTACTGGGCAACCCATTGAAATGTGATTAAGTAAAAAATACTCATTACAAGTGGACTAAATATAGCAACGTCCTAAGTATCTTTACTCAGTGCATGCTATTTAAACTGTTGCTTATTGCAGAGTGAAACCAGGCTTCAGATTATGAACAGTCTCAACTGGAAGTGACAGGATCTATTTTGTTTTGTAAGAAACACTCCACGGAAAACAGCCAAAAAATCCCATTGTGTCCCTACACTATCTTATTCAGCTCCTTGAGAAAGTTCCCTTGTCATTCTGTAGGATGCATATTCAGCCTGTGACGGTCAAGGTGGGTCACACAGATCACAACTCTTTTCTTCAGTTGTTCAGGCACAAAGAGTAATTAGGCTGTGGGCTGCATGAGCTATGCTGGCAACCTGCTTCCTCTACTGATCTGTGCCCCAACATTCCTGGTCATCAGACCAGGACACAGGCATATCATATGGTATCATAAAGACACATCAAGGCTTAATACAGGAATGTGTATAGATAGCAATTCCAATTACAGAATTGCTTAAATGTTGTCACTTGAATGTCAAGAATGTGAAGAGCAAATCATCATTTCAGTCATTCAATGAATGCAATTTCAGTCATATCAGGTCAGCACTGATATACTTCCAAAACATTCTATTACATTTCCTTAGTACTAAAGGCTGAGCACATAAGCAGCACATGTGAACCTGCCACTACACAACAGAATACACCATCTCCGAGGAAGCATCACACTACCAGGACAACTCCTGTCACCAACTCCAAACTGCATTTAAAGTGAGTGTCTGAATCTGTGGGAGGCCAAGCAACAGCTAATGTTGTATCTACTGGTGTTTTCAGACTCCCGCGTTCTCATCTAGAAGGTCACAGGAGGACAGAAAAGTCTTTCTGCGAACATTGAGAATCTGAAACTCCGAAAAAAAACCCACCCTACCATGTGGAGACATAAGCTCCACACGTGCCAAGAACAGTTTTGATTGTTTTGTATATAAATAGACTGAGAATTGTTGAAAGATGAAATCTCAAAAAGTGATTTGATTTAGACATCGTGGAAGAATGCTGCAGGGCTTTGTTTGCATTTACATTCGCAGATGCTCTTATCCTACTTTTAAGTGTCTTATCAGAACGATTTGTTCCTTTACCTCTGCAACTTTTATTGCTTCCTCCAGCTGCTATTTCTAAAACCAAAACAACAAAAAAAGGCTAAACCTAATAAAGCCTGAAAGTATCCAGCACATAGCTTGTACTTTTATTACTAGGCAGCCTAAGAAATCAAAGAGAAATTACTATGGTATTCCCTTAAGACAGTTCTGATCTTGGAGACTAATGAAGGGTGTTGTAGGAAAGACATCACACACGGCAACAACAGCAATGAAGGAAGATGATGCCACATTAAGGATCAGCCTCTAACTGGCTTTCAGTACGGAAAATTTGGCTTTCAATAGCATAGGGATTAGTTCCAAAATTGTGTCCGAAAACCTTCTCAAGACCACCTTCTTTCAACAAGCACATTGCAGTCAGTGACAGAAGTGTCCAAGTGCGTCTGGTTCATCTGCAAGGCCAGAAAAATAAAAGAAGTCACTCAAAATGCAGGATGTGAAAACAGCTGCTTTCCTGGAAATTGTTAAATGTAGTGCAGAGCACTAGTGCTGCCATACTTCCAAGACTGAAACTTGGAAAGGGCAGGTGGACATAACTCCTTATAAAGACTCCATTTCCTGCCTGTTGCACTGCCCAGCATGATGCATGTCTTTAATCATAGAGCAGGAGTTGAACCGAGGCTGCAGCGAGTCCTGTCGACTGGCAGGTTTGTACACCCAGACAGACTTCACAACAGGTTTATCGCAAGCCATTTACGCTGTCTGGTAAAATGCTTTAGGAAATCATAAGCAGAAGAAAATCCCTCCTATGAACAACGTGGGAGCACTTGTTTATAAGACACATGAACTCACAGACAACAGGATCCCACAGCACAGATTATCTAAGACAGACATCTACGTTACCTAGATGCTATCTAAGAGCTCAGATATTCTGCTCAGATGCATTCTGTAAAGTCCTTTATAGAATAACATCAACCAAACACTAGATGTGGACTTAAGTGTAACAAGTAAAACACAGATCTCCTGCAAATGCTGTAGTAGAAATTGAATCAAAAAGGAACTTAAGTTCATATCTCTATCCCTACACAAACAAAATGTCAATATTTATTTCATATGTATATACACATACAAATATATATAAAAAAATAAATCTTCATGATCACATCTCTTGAAAAGGAAACTCAGTAATTTTTTTCCAGTGCTCAATAGTCTAGAGATTGATACCTCATTTTAGCAGCTGATTTTTATCTGCCCTTTCAGGGCCCAAATGCTACTTGAACACACTCTGAAGGTTCACACTAATCTGTGGGAACTACACAGATAAGACAGTATAATACTAGTGTCAGTTTCCGATGATCAAAGCAATTTTGTCAAATAATTCCAACTTGAGAAATTGTCCAAATCTCCCCTAGAGTAAAGAAGAAAGCAGAGCATATTCTCACAGTCTGGCATATGAAGGGCCTTTGACTTACTAAGGCTAGAAACTGATTATTTAACAAGAAATCATACTGTTTTGGAAAGTTTTGACTTTTTTTTTCTTTTTTTTTTAAAAAAAAGCAATTTCATTCATTTTTTGAACATTGTCATAGAAATCTTCTCCTGAAAATGCTTTAAAATTTGAATATTTTTGTCACTACACAGCACTAATCCTGCACTTTAATTTTCTGTATTTAAAAGCAACTCAAATTCAGCATCATACATAGCTGGTTATTCAAACAATACTGTGTTTATTTTTGTCCTCTTAATAACTTAGCAAAAAGCAGCTAGTGTCCCTGCTCATGTTAGTACTGCATGACATCATCTGATAGCTTGAAATATTACAGTTTTCTTTCACTTTCAATCCTTCATGTTAATTGTTCAGTTCAAAATTTCCCATATCAGAACTCTTTTGCATGCAGACAATATGCTTTCTTCAGATTTGCAGCAAGCAGTTTCCAATCTCTCCAAATAAAATTAGAAGATGTGAGAGATTTTATGACCCTGTAACACTTTCATTGAGAAGGTCCCTATCTGGAAGTAAAGTCTTGAAATTCGTGCTACCTGATGGAACAGTCATGTGCATTTTCTACTCCAACAGGGAGAAGACTTCATTAGAAACCTCTAAGTACTCTCTGTGTTTAGCAATGCTCGGCTGATTTTTGCTAGTGTTTGGAAATTTCACAGGTGTTGCATCCACCGAAAATGTTCCTGATAAAAGACAACCAGCCAAGAAGCCTGTGAGCCAGATGTGTTTTTTTGGAACAACTGTTTTTGTACTCCTGGATAGCTGGAGCGCTATTGTCTTCTTCCTGAAAACCTTTTTGGAGGTTGGTATATATTTCTATATACAGGAGACTATAGGAGGCTGCCTGGGTGGTGCTCATGCAATTGTATGTTCTCCGGTCTACCACATCATACGTAGGGGAAAGAGGAGCTAGATTAGACTTTTCTGCATTCTCAGCACTTTGCCTTTGGCACCAAAACAGGCAAAGCAAAAGTGGGTTGGAGACCAACTGAAGAGCTTTTTTACCCTCAAGATGAGAAAAAAAAAAGATAAAAAATAAAAATAAAAAGAATTAAGAAAATTAAGACCGGAAGAGGAATAGGCACAAGAATGTACATTTGGCTAGGATAACGATGAGACAGGGAGACTGTTATGAGTGCAGTCATTTGCATAACCAAAGTGATAGGCACAGTAATGAGCCCAGTCTTTATTGATAGATTTTTATAGACTCTCAGTAACTGTTTGCTCCTCTTAGGAAAGAAACACACACCTTATATTTATGATACCAAGGAACTAAAAACACCATTAGTAAGGTTAAAATCATCCACCTCATCTTTATACATACAAAAGAACATGAAATCCTTCTCTGTTACCATGCTATCCCTGCCTCAATTGCAGCACTATGCCTATTTCTTCTGTCGCCATGTGTATCTTCCTTCCTTTATATTTCTGTGAGAGTTACAGCCTGAAGGAGAATAAAGAGAGGAAAGAGGAGGAGGGAAAAAAGGCTTTCAGTGATAGCCATTAAATGGACAGTCTGAAAGTTTCTCAGATCTTTGGCAAACAACATGACACACTGCCTTCATAATTGAATAAAGGCCATATATTCATAACTACCTTTGGCATCAGCAGGAGCAGTACTTTGAACCAGTCCAGTGTCAAACCCTCATTTAACAAGAGGCTTGTCAGTTTTCAGTCATTAATCTCTTCCAATACACATACTACAGTGATGAGATCCCATGAGTAAATTAGTTCTGACAGTCTTTAGGACTTAGATTATAAACAGTGAAGGACTGTGCACTGATTGAAAGTCTCTGTGTGTCTCATTTTGATATTACAAAAGGAAATTCTTCAGCTTATATTTCAAGCCGAAAACAACAAAATTGTTGCATGGGTTGCAAGAGCAAGCCACAGCTCTGGGTTTTGCACATTTGACGAATGGAGAATGGACAAATCAAAATTCTACTTAAAGTCACATAAAGCGGCAATGTGAACCTGCCTTTCCTGAGGAAATGCTGTCATCTTAGAGTCATGATCTCTTCAAAGATGTCTCTCTCCTAATTCCTAGATAGCTCAAACATTATTAAATTCAGTAAAGAATTGGTTAATATCGTCCTCTAAAAATTTGGGCCAGATGAGTTTTTGGTATTTATTTGAGTTTCAGATTGTTTTCCACTAAATAAATGATGTGTGGTGCCCTGATAATAGAATGTGATTATTAAAGACTTCCAAGGTATGTTTTTTACTTTTTTATTTTTTTTGAAAAAAGGAGACCAATCTGAAGTTGACTTTGCACAGACAAGATTACAAAGAAGGTCCCTTTCTCTTATCTCCTGACATGCCAGTAGTGAAACCGGTTCTGCATAGGATGCAAGCAAAGCAATTGGGAACAAGGCAAAGAGAGAGTGTAATGGGAAGCAAACAAACAAACAAACAAACAAACACCACAACATTTCCATAAGTCACTATGGTAACTAGCAGACAGACTAAGGACAATAAAAACTGAGTACGTCTTCAGAAATCTGAATAAAAAGATCAGACTTCACTTGAATGCAAGAAAAAGGAAAAGGGAAGTGGGTTAAAGGAAGACAAAAGATAGAACTGGGGGGGATGTCTCTCTTTTCATGTTTATTGTAACCTCTCACTACCCTCCCTACTGCTTATGCCACAGTTCTCCTTCCCACTTGCTACCAGACTGGTTTATAACGTAATGGCTCCCTCGCACCAGCTCCTGTTACCCAGGTCTTGGTTAGGGAGGTTGTGTAGCACCAAGCAGCCCTGCCAAGGCTCCCCATCCCCTCTAGTTGCTCCAGGGTCCCCAGCTCCATCCCCACCAGTGAGCTCCAGCCTGCACCCTCACCCTTGGGTTTCCCATTTAAACCCTCATTGCAGAGAGTAAACTTTTTTTCAAAAGAGTGGTATATTTTTTTAGGTGATATTTTTTAGGTGATGTCCCCTCCGATTGGGTCAGAATTGGATCAGCTCTGAACAAGAGGGCCAGGCACCTCCTTGGCACTGCTTTCTATTTGCCAGGCTTCTAGGAACCGTTCCTTGACCCTCTTGACCAAGAGGAATTATGGACATTTCTGCCAGAAACTGCCAGGTCTGCAAGGCTCATTTTATTGAGAAGTCTCCATGTTCTTCTCTTTACCAGTTTCACATATGAGAAGTAATTAAAAACTAAATATAAAGAACCATAATGGTTGGAAAAGACCTTCAAGATCGTCAAGTCCAACCATAAACCCATCATCACTACACCTACTAAATCATTTAAACTATGTCCCTAAGTGTCTCATCTACATGTTCAAAACAGTTTTAAAATAAAAATGTAGTTCCATCCATCTCTAAATTGAGGTGAAATTTTGAAATTCCCTATGAATCAAAATTCTTAATTAACTCTGCCTTTTATCAAGGAAGAAAAGAAGAAAAAGAAGTCTTAAAGTGTGATGTCTCAATTGATCCTACATTTTAAGTACCTTCCTATGATCAAAGCACGAAGCCAAAACTCAAGTCCCCATTGCCTTACCTTATGCTTCTTCCCTGAAAGTTTTCTATTGAATCCTTACATTTTCATATCACCGACATTGTAATAAAGCATGTATTTTACTCTCAATACTGACTGTAGCTCCAAATTTCAGGAGCCTCTTCAGCCCAAGCTCCTATTACTTTTACTGCAGTGTGGCTAGTTGCATTACAAAGAGTGGTATGTTATCAATCTAGAAGTACAGTATATAAAGTCTAGTTTCCAAAAAACAGAGTCAAAAGTTAAAGAGGTATTAATTACTGTGCAAAGATAAAACAAAACAGAACACCACCACCACCACACTTTAACCTTAAGTGCAATTAGGAATATGACCCATTTACCACCCAATAGCAGGTTCAGAAGTTTATTTCTAAATTGACACATCCAAACAAATATAAGCAATTACCCTGTCATTATTCTACCAGACCTTAATTAGCTGCTCATTTCAAAAACCCTCTAAGATTTCTTTCATTGTAAAGCTCTGTAATTAGTGTAATTAATATTTTGATTACATGGCCTCAATCTTTTTGGCCATATGAAACTGAACACATTTTAAATTTTTTGTCCTTTGAAAAATGAACTCATTTATTCTGGATCATGACACTGGCCCCAGACTCACACCATGTCATCATTGCCTGGCAGGCTGCATAAAGATCCAGCTGCTAAAGGAAGACATATTTGACCTTTGCAGAAAGGCTGTCTTTTCCGCAAAACTGTTGGCTTAGAAACAAAGTTGATTAGATCAGAAATGTGAAAGTTTAAGTGATTTATGGCCTTACCCTGCTAGTTATAAGTATTTTCATCATTAACTTGCTGAAGGCACTCTGAAAAGGGTGAAATGGGCTCCAGCTACACATGTTCCTTCTCTGGACTCCGTTCTCACATCAAAGTTTGGTGCTTAAAATACTCACCATCTCTCTTCTCCTTTCAGTTTTAATTTTTATCCCCAGTTTTACTAAGAAATGCAACCTACTTAGAGAATCTAAAAGCTAGAGCAACCTCAGAGGAGAAACCTGCAATGAAAGCAGAGCGAGATGGCAATCTGCATTTGAATCAACGTGCTTTGTCCTGACTTACAGCTTGAACAACTCTTAGGGGAGTCATCAAGGCACAATTTTGGATCTTCCCAGGTTGCCATCTTTCTGTTTTAGAATGCTGCCCTTATACCCGGGAAAGCTGTAAAAGTTTGAAGCATATACTACAGAAGACATATTTGCTTTTTTTTGCTAATCCACAGAGGTGTTCTTCTTTACCCTAGCTTCTTTCTTTTTGAGACTTCAGTCTATTCTATAAAATAGATGTCTTGCCTAAAAGCTCAAGGCAAGCTGTAGATAATTCATTAATACTCAAAACTCATAGCAATGTGCATATGGAATTCAGTTGAGTTCATTCAGCCCTGCCAATGAATGTGAAGACTCATGAAAATTTACTTGTAAGTTTTAGTAGCACTAATAAGTTTTTTTTTTTTTTTTAAAAAAAAAAACTCCCTAAGAATCAGTCTCTTGCAACTCAAATATTGCTCAACAGATGAGGAAACACTGAAAAATGAAGGAGCTCTAATTTAAATTCTTTGAGGACTGAACTTTGGGAAATGCAAATTCATCCTAAACTCTGTAAAGAAAGTGGAAAGAAAACTGCTAATCTTGCCTGGCTCAGCGTTTAAGACCACAGAAACACTTCTGATGACAGGTTTCAGCAATCCAGAGGACCATCAGTGCCCTCCACACTGCAGAGTGCCCTCTCTCCACACTAAATGAACTGGTTGTAGGATTAATCTGTTATCTTCAGGCATGAATGTCACCATCAGCAAAACCAGAACAGCCAGAAAATTTTTTCCCACTGTAAAGCACAAGATACAAAAATCCACACAGGAATAAGGTGTAACTCTAACTGTGCCCATTGGGCCAGAAGGTTTCTGGTCTGAGGAGAACTTTCTCTCGTTTTTCCATGCTAAGGTTTGGACTAACAAGCATTTCTAGGTCTGAAAGCTGCCTAGGGAGTTTTAACTTCAGATCCCATCCTCTTAATTTGCTATAGCCTGGTTTGCAGCACAGTTCTCCCTGGTCTCACAAAGCTACATCTACAAAATGCCATTATGAGAAAATCAGCACAGAACTATCAAGTACTCTGAAAGTAATGGATATATTATGCTATTCCTTCTTCAGAATGTATTCCTTTAATACAGCAGAATTTGAAAGAGTTTTTATAACTCCTCGAGCATAGCAGAAAAAAAAGGGGGAAAAAAAAAAAAAAGGCTTTTCTCAGACTCTTATGCTTTAAATCACTTTCAAACCCCATTAAATGCATCAGGCACTCCTGTACTTGCTGGTTGTCCTACAATTCTTATTATACTCTTTTGTCAAATGAATACATCTCACACCTTTCTTATACCCATGGAGCTATTAATTAAATGTTATCATCACACAGACCAACAAAATTAAATTTGAATTATAAACCTGGATATCTCCATATGGCGATAGGGGGAAAGCTAGTTTGGCACTTTATAGAGATAAAGGTAAGTTTAATAATGCAGTTCATCTAAACTCCCATTCTTAAGGAAAGGAAAAAAAAAAAAAAAGAGGAAGGGCTTTATCTTCCATTATACTCTACACACCCTTATTACCTGAATGAATGAAAGGTTTCCCAATAGATATCGTCTCCATGATATTTCTCGTAAGCTTAACAGGAAGCAGCGATACAGAATTCCTGAAGGGAAAGCTTATTCCTATCTCAGGTACTTTAATTAAAGGCAGGTTACCCTTAGCCAATTAAGTCTGCTTCTCCCACAAGCCTGACATTTCTTCTAGAGGGAGATAATACATTTACTGTATCAGCGAGTGAATGGCCATTGTACCTACCTGCCCTGAGTAATGTGTATCAGCCGTTGTCTGTCAGATACCCAGACCCAGGCAAGCATTCAGTTTAGCTGTCCGTCTGGAAACCAGTTCAACAAAAGCATCATATACTGGTGGTAACTTCCTAGGGCTAAGGAAATCCTTCAAAATGGACACCAGAAACCATATAAATATATAGTACTGCATGAAAATATATAGAGCTGCCCGACTTGGAGCCTGTTCCTGCTTGCTGTCAGCACCACTACGCTACGGTGAGCATGAGGGCCATGCTGAGGGAACCTTCTTACAAGCTGATGTCTTTTCTCACTGCTGTGTTGCTACCTGGCAACACACCCTGGGTCCCTGAGCACGCAGGGACTAGATGTGACTAGCAGAGCTATACTGGATACACCACGCAGAGGATGGCTTGTCTCAGTTTTATGATTAAATTTCCTTAACTCTCTGAAAACTCGTGAAGTCAGTGCAAAAGCTAAAAAAAAACAAATGCACACACACCCTGCTGCAATAGTAGAAGAGAAAGGTGAAGTCACAAAGCAAACAAAAATCACTCCCAGCAACCCAGACTCATCACTCCGATTGCTCAACTACTTACGGGTTGGGCTCAGCTCTCAAGTCCCAGAACTAACCTCATTATTTGTACATTCCACATGAACTCAAGCTGGCTAGTGTCCAGTAAAGCAGCCATAGATAGGAGCGTTTCACTATGCAGTTTTTACCTCCAAGAAAGCTCATCTTTCCTAGAAAGAGGAAATTTCAAAGCACATGGTTTGACACAGATGACATGACACTGATCTCTTTGCAACTACCTGGCATGGCAAGTGCCCAAACACGGGTTCTAGGAAGCACTACGTGACAGTTATTTAACGCCCTCTCTGAATAAAAAATTATTTGATTACTGCTCCTCCAAGAGCTCTGTAAGTTCATGCTGGGCCTAAAGAGATGCTAAAGCATTCCTAAGGATCTGCTAAACAGGTGAATATTAGCCAGATGCATTTGCCAGAGAGGACCATGAAGAGAGGATTCATGCTCACAGGAGTGGGCTTGACTAAAACATGCCTTTGCAAGACTACATAATTAAAAGTACTACTTTGATAGAAAACATCACACAAAGCAATATTACTGCTCTTCTTTTATTGAGTTCTGTTTGATGGTAAATTACAGATGACCAGCAGGTAGTACCTGAGTGCCATCTTCCCTACAGGTGTGACTCTGTGTGATATCTATGTAGGGCTTTCAAGCAGAGGCTTAGATGACTTTTGGGAGATACAAGCCCATAGTATAAAATTTTATATCTCTTCAGATGTTTTGGTAAAAGGGAGAATGAGCTTCTAAGAAGAAAAATGAGTAAATGAATGTGCAGAACTTTGTTAAACAGAAGAGACTGTGTCAGTACTCTGATCACTGTGGACAAACCTCATTAACTTATTCTCAAACTTTGGACTTATATTTATGCAAATTGCTAAAGGAAGGAAAAGAAGTTCTTTCTCTGCATTGAACTCCTCAGGATAAGAGAGCTCCTGGTGGCAGATTAGTCTGGGAAAATTAGAAGTCAGACTTGGCTATATCCTTTAATGGAAATATAATCAGCAATACATCTTTATGAAATGTGCATTGCCATCGCATAATACCCTCTTGGAGGTGAGGTAAGGGCTGCAGGCAGTAGTCCAAAATCATTACCATCTCCCAGGTGAATATAATAGGATGATAGATGCTCACTGGGAAAGGATTCATTTCAGTGTTCAAATGGTTTCTGAAGTAAAACAAAGTCAGTCATTTTATATCAATTTAGTTCAGCTCCATACTCTAATTCAGTAATGAATGACTTGACATCCATTCCATTCATGGCATATTTGCAATGCATGAGTTAGGGGGTACTACCATTTCCATTAGTGCAATTCCAAGAGAGGAGGGGAAAGTAGGAATTTTTTGGTGTTCGTCTAGATTTATGCAGCAACACTGCAGGTGTTGCTCTTCTATAACACAATATCAGTCGCCTGAGTTTCTGCCTTGGAACGGAATTAAAAAGACTAGTCTCTGGCTGGATATAGGGATGAACAGACCTGCCCTGATCACTCCGCTTCTTTTTATTCCTGCTGGGTGGGAGAGGGAGAGAAGGGGATTAGAAACAACTGTTTGTCCCAGATACTTTAAGATGCTTTAGAGAAGAAAAAGAAACGGCTTGGCTATTTTAGTTTGTGTATGATCGCACAGTGCTCTTGATCAACTTCTCTTTCAGTTTAAAAAGAAATAAAGGAAGAACTTTTGATGCTTGTGCAGACACTAGGCAGTCTTTGTGCTTCATTTTATCTACTCCTGCTACAGCTCCTGGCACCTTGTGGATGACAGTTAAGCCTTCTAGGACATAGACTGCATAGGTCATAACACAGAGAATAATATTTATTTTTAAACATTTTTTTAAAGGGGTCATTCATGTTTTAAAGGATATGAAAGGAGATCAAGCATTGCTTCTGTACTTCTGAATGGAAATAGGAAAGTGCTTTTTCAGAAATATTGGGCTTTGAGAGAGATCTTAAAAAACAAAATTTCCCATGGAAATACTCTTTCCAATTCACACAAGCTATCTTGTTAATATATCAGAGTCCAGTATTTATGGTATGCATAGCTGAACAAAACTGGCTATTTTTGACCTCTGTGTAGTGAAAATATGCTTTTAAGTGGATCCAAATTGGCAACTTAACTACTCATTTTTATATAGTGGTTGTTTATAAAAGGGGGGGGAATATCACCTTTCTTTCACAGCTGTATATATTGAAATTTGTCGGAGGAAATGCTGCTGTGCAATTCTGCAGCATCTGAGTGGCACCCTTATCTCAGGTGGTGTGCATGTCCTGTTAGGAAAATAGCAGTAAAAAAAAAACTTAGATTTTTTATCTTTTATTAACGAAATATGGAAGTGGTGTAAAGGTACAATAATGCACTGTACCTAGATCCCATCCTTCTTTATACAAGTACTATAATCAATAGTTAGGAGATATGCTGGGGAATTATACCGTTCTGAAAGCCTCTCACTTCTCAGAAACTGAACTCAAGCATGCAGGCATTAGCATTTGCTTAGGGAGCAAATACCCCTATCCAAATTGTGCCTTAGAGACAGTAAGTCACCTATTTGCAGTTTTGCTTCTCCAGTATTCTAGGACAAAATTTCTTGCCTGTCCAGCATCCCATCTCTTCCAGTCTGGGTTTAAGGATAACTTTGCTTGTGCTGGGCCATCTGAAACATCTTCCCAGGTCTCCAATGATAAATTCCAAGCTTTCACTTTTCTGAAGCAACATCTATTTTTGTATTGTGTTTATTCCTACAAATTAAGGATGCGCCTTCTACTGGTCTTGAATAGAAGTTGCCAGGATGTAATGGAGTACTTGAGAAAGGGTGGGCTTGAAATAACAACTAATGCTGATTCACTCTCAGACCAAGCAAAAGAAGGGGCCTCCTGGCATAAGTAGCACTGGATTCATATGGAGACATCTCTTGAATTTTATTTTAATGTTTGCTTTTAATTATTAATGTTTTGCTTTGTTGAGATTTACTTATTTTCATAGATCCATAAAGCTTGTCACACATAAGTAACACAGATTTCTTGTCAAGGCTGTACTGCATTCTCTACTGCATGGAATATTAACGTTCAAGTGAAATATTTGTGTTTGACCCACTTCTATAGTTCCCTAAAAATGTAAACAGGTTACTGCAATTACCTTTTTCAAGTATCTTTAATTTGAATCATGAAAAAAATAATGTTGCATATCATGAAATTCAAAGTCAACAAGTATACAGCCCAAGAATAGGAGCATGGGGAACATGCCAATTTCCATACAGAAACATATAATTAAGCACCATCTTGGGTTTTTTGCTTCTTTGTTTTTGCTTTTTCTCTTTTCTATGGATATCTGCTCCTCTAAAACTGTCAAGAAATTAAAAAAATCTCAGTACATCATATCAGATATTAAACTACTACTTTGTATGCAAAGATAGTCTGCAACATCCATGCATAAGTACTACTTTAAGAGACCAGCTGAAACCTAGTACAAACACATACGGCTAAACTAGCTAGCCTAGCATGTTCTTTCTAAGCAGAGCTCCCAAACTGGCTCACTACTGTGAGCACTTCGGAGAGCTCTGGATACCTTGGTTGATTTCTAGCTGGGTAGGTAGCCTGCTAAATGTTACTGGTCACTACCATGCTCTATGCCTCGATTTCACCTCATGCAAGATGGGGACACTTCTGTGTACAGTGCTTTGAGTGTATTTCTGAAAAAGAGCCATATTAGAGAAATACGTGCATAGCATAGAAACATGGAAACATATTTCTTCATGGCCATAAAACCCTGAAAAAGCAGAAAAGTACCCTTTACAGATTCAGCCTGACACTTCAGCTGGAATTTGACTGGAGCCAGTGTAAAATATACAACAGATGTGCTCTTCATTTTCGAAGTGATGCCTCACTACCACATGATTAAGAAAGATGTTACTTATCCTTCCTGTTAGTACTGCAAAATCAATATAAAAGAATCTCAGCTCTCCATTCAGTCAACACAACTGTCTGTAAGAAAAGACAAGAAATTGGAAGGTGTAAAGACTGAACATCCATCGCCTAATAAAAGTCGCCAGGTTTTAAGAGCTGGCAGCAGACATAGCAGTGCTGGACAAGGCTCTGCTAGCCACTGTTTGTGGAGTTTTGAAGGGAAGAAACGGGAAATTGTCTGGAACACAGGTACATCAGTCCCATTAAAAAACACTCAGCTCTGTAAATAATTAAAAGCTATCACATTAGGGACCTGCCTTCCATTTCAGTCTTCCTGGAATCATAGCATATACAATGAAGTCCGTGGTCACACTGACTGAGGTAAGAAAGTTCTCCACATGGGCTCAGCTTTTTAAAAACTTTTTTTTTTTTTTTTTTTTTTTTAAAAAAAAGAGAAAATATAGCATAGTGCAGTGCTGAATTTGGTCTCAAGAAGGAGATTCTTTGCCTTTGGAGACTAAAGTACTTTTCAGCTACGGGAAATACCAGACAGAGCACTGAACCAAAAACCAGCATGTACTCACCAAGTACCAGTACAGGAGTTTTTAAATCATCTTTCAGGACTTGTTTTTATCTTGTTGATCAGGACAAGAAAATCAGATAACTGAAAAACAAATAAAAACAGCTTGTCTTTTATTCCTATACTAAGCCATGTTTGTAATCCAATATTAAAAAATAGGGTTACAGATAGGCTTTATGTGTATTGATTAAAAAATTAAATTCAGGTTTAAGAATTGATTCTATTCTTGATAAAATAGAAAAGGAGATAATAAAATGAAGGAAGAATAACTTAAGGGGATTTTTGTTAAGGTCTGTGCAATAAAACCAATAAAGCATTAGGATTTATCCAACTATTTTTAAGATAGCACACTCTAATACTGCAGCTCCATTATTGTATATTGACCTCTCAAATTTTTCCTAGGGTTCTCAAGTGCATAATGCTTTTGCATTAAAGTCTGGATTTGGCAAAGTACTAACAACATGCTTAACTGCATATGATGTGGATTTGCCCACATATGCAAACAGTAGGCTGATAAAAAAGCAACTTATCCCTTTCACTATTTAGACGTTTACTTAAGAACCGAACAGTATCTAGTAAGATTAGCTTACTCTCTTTACATAAGCATCTGCTTAACTTAAATGTTCCTGCTTTCATTCATCCATCAAAATCTTAGGAGTCACTTCACCTCAGCAGGTTAGTAGTATGGAACGACAACAGCATTTTCCTTGGACTGCAATAGCAACAAAATATGACTTGGATAGTTACACAGAGCATTATAAGGAGCAATTACTTTTCCAGACTTCAGTTTTTATGAACTGGAATAGGCAGGGGATCTCAGATGGATTTCTTGTATTTGTCATCATGAAATTCATTTTTAAACTGATCAAGACACATCCATCCACTTGTGCACAGATTGCATATGAAAGGTGTTATTCAGTTACAGTTTGTAGATCCCTAAATAAAGCTGAGTTAGCTTAAGAAGATCTTTAAGACTTACTAGAAAAAAAATAGATTGAAAAAAATTCAACATTTTCTGTATATATGTGTAATAACGAAGGATGAATCAACAAATCAGAAGTGAACATTTCACTACGGGGAGAGAGAGAGGGAGAGGAAAATTAAAAATTGTGCTAGCATTCACAAGCATCCTCTCTCAGGTAGGAGAAAGCAACTTTCTGGAATTAGAAAAAAAAATAACCAGAAGCTGAGATCCAGATGGCTCTTCAAAACTTCTGTAATTTATTATTGACAAAAACTAATGAATCCTAACCTGAAAGCTAGCAAGGGAGACCTGTGGGCCAGCCCTCCCTTTGCCTACAGTCACCAGTGGCAACGTCTCTGAAGTTAAAGAACCCATTCAACCCCACTGCAAGCACAGAACTCATGTGGCTACCTGTCCCCCTATATGCTTTTAATTGCTCTCAAAGACAACACCAACAAATCTCTGTAGGTTTGAACTGTTCTTTTCGCAGACACAGATAACATCGTTTCTTTCCTGCAGCTGGAGAAGGAATGTGCTCTTCTTGATCGATAACACTCTGCTGAAGACCATTAGAAAGAAGAAAAAGTGCATGCCATATACTGGGAAAATAATACTCAAGGGGAACTTAATGCCCAATTCCCAAGGCCTCTTCCTCTCCATCAGCACTGAGGTTTTACAACACAGGCAGGAAAGTCATTAGACTCAGATCCTATGACCTGCATTGGGGCCAACATTAACTTTACATGCATCCTAGACAGCAAGATAACCTCTTCAGGTGCCTCATACAGAAATCATGACAGGGATACTACAAACCATCAAATTAGAAAAAAGATTCACAGTGAGGCTCTAGATCACATCTTTAGCAACCCATTGCTGCCAACGTTTTTCTTTACGTCACCTTCTCCACAGACAGCAGATTCCCAGTGCACAACTACTTCACCACACATGCAGCACACACGTTACCGGCACCCACCCAAGCATGGACGTAACACACTGGTGTCTCTTCACTGCTCTAGACCTTTGCTTTGAGCTTGCTCAAGGATCACAGGCTTCTCCTTGGCCCAACAGGTAGAACAGCAGTTTATGACTGCATTTAAAAGTATCTATAGATTTCAGCCAGGCCTCCGGCAATTTCTTCTTTCCTGCTCTCAAGTTTTCCAAGGCTCTGGCATGATGTGGTCCCACTCTGGGTAGCAAGCTTGAAAAGAAATGAGTGGGGTCAATAAGCAGATCTGTGGGTGCTGCTCAAAGCTGCTTGGAGGTCCTGGGGCTGCTGAAGAGCCTGGGAACAGACCACAGAGCCATTCACCCAAGTGCCCTGTGGCTTACAGCTCTCTGTCAGTTAAAAGTAGAGGCTTGCTTCTGTTTGCCATTTTGCAACTTCAGAAGCAGCTAATTTGAGCTAAAAATGTTACTGACCTTATCTAATGCACATTGGGGCTTTTTCAAAGCCTTAAGAAAAAGCAACCAGCTCTGGAGCCCTCCAGCTTCTTTCTGATTCTCAGGCAGGTGCAATTACTCTGCCTCACCCCCGCCTCCCCACACACACACTGAGGGCAAGGATCCATTTGTCTAGCTGAAAACAGTAAAATAAAATAAAATAAAATATATATTTTTAAAAAAGCTAGCACTCTAGGAAACAACAACAAAGTTCCCTGCTTGGATCTAAGAAATAATTGTTTCCAAATGTAGCCAGCGTTTGACAAATGGATGATTCGATGAGTTTACAAAAAGTGTAAGAACTAGTACGTAACAGTCATAAAAACTTGGCGTGGCCTGACCAAGGAACTCCTGTGTCACAGCTCGGTTTTTGGACTTAATGCTATAACACAGGCAGAGCTTTCTCCTTCTACTGAGTCTTTCACAGTGTGAGTGCCTACCAACTAACTTCTAGCCTTGAGTTCATGAAATGCTTAAAGAAAAAGTCAGTTCCAAGAAATGAAATTTAATCTAGAAAATGCTGTGCTGACCTGCAGCTATATTTAATTAATAAGATAATTGTGTTCTGGATCACAAAATAGTGCCACCTTAAAAAAGGTTTACAATCTTTTCTAGAAGAAAGAGGTTTATTTTTTTTCCCCAGGCAGAAAAATTACAGCTCAAGGAAGTAAGAAAGAACAGTCTAAAGACAATGTGAATGTCATAGCTTTCAGTGTTGGGACTGTGCAGATATCTTCTCCAACTAAAGCCACATCCTTTCTGTCATTGGTAAATGAAATAAAAACAACTCCACATAGGTGAGATACCTAAAGTATTACAACAGGAAAATATAAGTTTGCTGATTCTTTTTTTAAAAAGGAAAATTCTAACTGAATTCTTAACATCAAGTCTTGGGCATAAAATAATAACAGTAATAACTTTAGGTGCTAGCTATTATAGAATTATTGATTACAATGGCCAACATGGAAACAACAACAGCACATTGGAGAAATCTAAAAGGTCAGATAGACAGTATCTAAGCACTAGGGTGAAATATCAGCTAACATATTAAGCTAATAGCTTTATTTAACTATCCATGACGAAGGGTATTGCGTATCCCTGCTTGAGCAGGGGAGTTGGACTAAAAGATCAAGTTTTTTAAAAGCAAGTATATGTGGCCAGAGGAGCAACTACTTAAGAAAGGTTTTGCTGGGACCACATGTGCCACACGATTTAAATCTAAGGCTTGTATTTAGTTAACATAAATAATAAGAAAAAAGGCAAACAAATAACAAAAAATAAAAATCCAATAAGAAGCATTTCATTATTTTCCTTGGCTAATGTCATTTGTTGCAAATACTAAGAAGATTAGTTTTCACTAGCACAAGCTAGAATGTGGTGAATTTCTAACATATTTTCTTTTGCCATTCATGCAAAGTACAATCCAGATTAATATGTAAATGCCTATTTGCTTAGGATCAGTTTTTATACAGAGAATAGCTATTATTGGAAAACTTTTACCAACAGGGATAAAGTGAGCTTTTGCAGATTCTTAGGGCATACAAAACAGATTAGTTTTAATAGCTTTAAATAAATGCCCCCCAGGTCAACATGGAGTTAGAACTTGATCTCTAATAAAGTTTGTCTCTGACTCTTCATTCAATAAAAGCCCCTCACAGATGTCAGGTTTAGGCAATCTTTCCACAAACAAGTAACTTTTCCATTAGGATTTTATGCTAACTAATGAACAAGTGCAAAATTTAACTTATTTAACAGGTGGTGAGAAATGCTTCATGGAATAATCTGGTTAACCTAGCATCATGGAAAAGTAAGACTATGTGGTCTGTGTTGGTGTTTACTATAATCAAAGACAGCAAAGTGAACATACAAAGTATATTTCCAGAATTAAAATCTGAGAGGAGTTAGAAATCGTGCTTCCCTCATCTATGCCAGCTTTCAACCAAAGAAGTATGATTAAGCAAGGACAGAAATGGTGACAGAAAAACTTAGAGGGGATTGTAACTCCCTACTCTCCTCCTCAAACACAGCAGAAACCAAAAGAAAGGCTCTATTTCAGGTCCTGCAACAAATATTTGCCTCTGACAATTTTAAGCCTGCTTCTGAAGAGCTGAGCATAGACTAGCTGAAGAATAGATACTCTCTCAGGGTAGGGACACAGGTAGCTTTTGATCCAGATAGAAAGAAACCAAATTCCAATATAGCAAAGTAACAGTGCTAATTAGATGAAAAAAGAATATTGCAATATTGCACTTGCAAGCTAAAAAAAGACTGTGCAAACTGGGGAATCTCTGACCATACATCCCCTGCTGCCAAGCTCTCTCCTTGCTGTTGCTATGAAAGAATTTGCTGGTAAGTGTTCACAATGATAACTGAAATGTGAGAGACCTGAGCTCCCCTTCAGACAAAACAGTAATTTGGGAGTGCAAGGAACCTTGCTTGTGTGTCACAACGTGTTAGTCATGTCAACAGAAAGCAGGCTGGGTCGATGCGGTGCTTTTCAAGTCAGATGTAGGAGGTTCACAAGTAGGAGCTGAAGGGAGAAGAAACAATTCAATCAAAACACTGTCTGCGTCATATGCCTTTGAGGGACTTCACTACACCCTGTGTCTCATTTCCACAGCATTTTCCCCACTCTCACTAGCTTTTTTCTTGTTAATGATGAAACAATCAAGTGATATTTACCTATGACAGAAAACATGCCACTAAATACCAAGTTATTTGTCATTTCAAACCCTAGAAAAAGGAAGAAAAAAAATGGGACAGCTAGAGAGAAACCCCTAGCACCAGCAGGAAAGCAATCTCAAGTGTGGCTGGCATTGTACAGCAAGCAACAAAGCGAATGAGGCTTTATAGCATCAGAGATGGATGTCAAAGTTCAGAGCCCTTTATATCATAGTCACATATTGTTGTCTCTTTTATATGACAGTAGGGTCTACAATACAGCCTCCTTTACTGACACGTTCGTCTCTCTTTTGCTTTCGTGTATAATTAGTTACATGAAACCAGCCAGGTTGTTTCAAATCCTGGTCCCAAGCAAAGTCTTTTGACTGCAGAGTCTAACAGAAGTCAATTAATCCCCCAGCAATCCAAAGCTTTAATCATACGAAAAATGTCTAATCAGTGTGTTTATAATCTCCAGCAGCAAAGACTAATGCAAGAACCTCAACACTCAAGTTCTCAGCTAACTTTCCTTTTTAATGAGTGTCAAACCCTGACTGCCTTTAAAGTTTAACATGCACATTAGTCCTATCATGCATACTGTTGAAGCAGTTAGTTACTGCTTCCACTGCGACAAATGCTATGAAGGGAAGTGGATTATTATGTTCAGTAGGTCAGTGTATTGCCATGCTATGAGTCTTCCAAGAATTTAAATACTGCCCTTTTCTAGATTTTCAAATTTCAGCATTATGAGTTCAGGAGAAGGCTCCATTTTTTTCCTATTCTGGTTTATCAGCCATTCTACATAACAGTTTTTTTTTTTTAATATATTCAACTGAAAAATAATAATCTAGAAACAGTTCTCTAAGAACATTAGAGTTACATGAGAAAGACAATTTTGACAGTCTTTAACAGTTTGAAAATTTGCTTCTGAGTTTAGTCACGAATGCCCTAGAACTTTAGAGAAAGCGCGGACTCCTGTGCCCAGCTTCCGTGGTGCCACAGTGGGCTTCCCTACAGAAGCAGCTTGGTTTCAAAGCCAGAAGTCCAGCTTGTCTGCCCCGCTGCAACAGCCAGCCCTACATTCCCTCCTAAGAAGAGAGAGCAACCATGCAAAGAGGAATTCAGCCCTAGGTGCATCTATAAAGCTCTGTAGGCAAGGACTTCTGAACACCAGCACGTTTTATCATGTGGACAACTGTTAACCAGCAACTGGACTGGAATAACCAGAGCGTGTCTCGTGTGCTACGTTGCACAACTGAACAGACAATGGCTGAACAGTTCTCAACGCTTCTTGGGGTAATCTATTTAAAACAGATGGTTCATCAAATAAAGCCTTTCTCATCCATCCTCCTTTGGTTTTTCTTCACAAAGGAATCCATTTTAGCACTTGGCTGCAACTGCAGCTGTTGATCTTCACTTCTGCCCCATCCAATTGCTGCAGCTAAAGCTCATTTGCGCAACCGCATTCATTTTCATCAAGACACTCCTCTCCCTAGCAATTCCTGCCCCTGTTTTGCATTCAATGAATCTTAAATACCACTGTATTCAGCTGAAATAACGGAAGGAATTAGACAGAAAACCTTTTCCCTCGTAAGTGTACATTTTCCTATCAAAAATAAATGGTTTCTGCAACTGTTTGAAATCTCCCTGGAAAAAGACCTTCAGGATGGTCACACTAACACAGACCTCCACAATTGTCTTTATACTCGTCACTAATCTAACATGTCAAGTGCAAACTCTCCAACCTCAGATAACTATCTCAGATGGCTTTACATCACGATTCTATCAGTGTTGCCAGAGACCACAGGTCATATTTAGTCTGCTGGCTTTTAAATAGCAGTAACTGAAAACGAAGGCAACGGCAATTTTGTTCCTCCTACAGTTGACAGTTTTATGTGTTCTCTAGTTTTTGATGAACAGCAGAATTTCCTTTTTTTCCTCCTTTCATCTCTATTCGGGTGTCAACTCCTTGAGCTCAATGCTGAAAAATGTCACTTGTCATATCCAGACTCTAGTGATATTTTCACATCGACTTTCAGGCATTTACAGGAATGCTGTTTAAATATATATTGACTTACCTGTAACAAAGAAACAGTTTTCAGTTTCTCCACATATCTGCACACTCTTATGACACCATTCACTGCTTACCATCTTAAGTAATCAGTCAAAATCTAGGTTCCACATCTGTGGCAGATCTGAAGATGGATGCTTAGTTCAAAAATCTCTTCAGATACAGTTTATAATCTTAAAATCACAAGCTTTTATATCACACATTAGATGGCAATAAGAAAATATTTTCTTAAAATGTTCAGCAGTGTTGTGTACATGCATTATAATACAGAAGAGAAAGCTACTCCACTCACTGCCTCAGGTAAATACTCTTTATATGGTCATGGCCATTTCTGACTGATAAAAGGTTATACAGAAGGGCCAGCGCTCCATCTTCCACTGTATCTGGAAGCAGGGTGTTTTCTGCAGAGCCCCGTCTAAGAAATACTATGCTAACATTTTTTCAGCTGTACTTATGCTTACAAACCAGTTTTCCGACTTCCCATATCTCACCTGGGAAAGCTGCTTTGCAACTTTTTTTCTGTTTTTCTTTTTTCTTTTTACAAAATCAGCACATCTTCTCCCTTCTAGTACTTTGGGATGCCACAAAACAGCAAACAAACAAAACAAAAATAAACAAACAAAAAACAAGACAAGCAAACAAAAATAAACAAAAAATGGTTACCAAAGCTCACAGTTTAGCTGACGTTATTAGCAGCTGTATTATTATCCTAATTTAGCATGCAATTTGATCCCCATAGTTGTATCCTGTGACATTAAGTCATCACTTACGAATCTCACCTAAAGTTCATCTTTGTAGACAAGAGAATTTGGGATCGGTGGCCAAGAGCAAACAACTTTTGCAAATAAGTCTGCAAAGATAATACATATGTATGCCTTTCTACAAAGGAGCATGCATGTCTAGAGTTGACTAGACTTCTCGGCACCTTTCCCTCCCTTGCCTCTCCTTTCATATCACCCTAATACTTTTACAACAATTATTTCTAATACAACACTTAGTAAAGAAATCTTCTAATCCTACAAAACACTTAATGACAACATGTAAATAGCCATTTGTTCTCCCCTCTCCCTTCTCCTTTTCTTTTTGGATCACAGCAGGTACATATATAAAGCTCCATCCTTTATGCAATCTGATATACCCTGCCAAGCAAAATGAAATATGAAACATCTCCACATGAAATATGTCCACACTGTAATATCACCAAGATCTGCCAGATGTTACATTCCAGTCCATCTGTCACAATGATCTTGCTTTAATTACCAATCACACTAACAGTTATAGTCTTTTCACGAGTCAAAGTGTCAGTAAGTGTCAAATGTTAATTCAAGACTGCAGGCAGTCCTCCTTTATCTGAAGGAGCATTCAGTTCGTCTCTGAAGAACAAATATTGCCTCCAGCACTCAGAATTTACTTTCTAAAGAATAGAACATTACTATTCCATATTCCCTAAGTGAAAAGTAGGTGCAGCTGTATTCTCATAATGTAAGTACAGATTTCAAAACTATCATATAGGTTACTCTTTTTAAAAAAAAAAAATATATATATATATATATATAAGAAAAGGAAGCTTACTTTGTGAAAATGCCCCCACACTTATTTGAGAATCATTTTTGGTATCCCTAGAAAAATGACTTGCATTAGGTCAATCCAACTATACACAGCTAAGCGAGCTTTAGACTTATACGCATACATCTATTTCAAACCTCTGCCCAGTCTTAAATTTTACAATTACACAAATAAAATATTTTGTCATAGAAATCAGTTGCTAAGATGGGCTTCTATAACTGGCTCTAAAAGCTGTTTCTGCATTTTTAAAATGCAGCAGCCAATGCTGATTATAAAGACAACCTTTGCAAAAATACAAGGTCATCTTGTGTAGATAGACAGTAAATTCCTTCTAATGTCAAATCCTTCACGTCTCACTTCTGTAAGATCCTTTGATTAACATCAATGACAATTTTTCACAGTCTGAGATTTAATTACAACAGTTGCTCATGCTAAAATAAAACAAGGAGGAAAGAAAAAAAAAAAAAAAAGGTGTATGCCTTTCCAGCTAATTCAGTAGTGTCTTGGCACCACAACCACATGCTAACAGGGCTGTCTTAACATCCGAGAATGCTCTTGAGCTTTCCAGGCAGGAACATCTTGGCATCCTGAAAACTGCTACACTTATTCTATTGTCAAAGGTTCACCAATTATTTGTCATTCTGTGGGAATGACAAGCTGCTTGTCAGTGGGTGACTGGGAAAGGGAGGGAAGGACATTATAGGTCTTTGAAGGTCTGATGATATGAATTAATATAAGGGGCATCTTTCTCGTGAAGGTATAAAGAGAAGCAGAAAGAGTTTGGAGAGAAGCTTTATTTTATTCGGTGTTAAACAATACAAGGAGAACACCTTTCCTGCCCCCTCCCTTCCACCCTCACATTGCAGGAAATAAAAAATACCCTATGAAAGATGACTGTATTCTTCCTAGAAAAATTAAAAAAATCAGAATATATATTTTTTAAATTCAGTTTAAAGAAGAATAAATGGGATATACCAGCACAATGTGATTATGGCCAGTACAGATGACAGAAGGAATTCTTTTACTTTCCCTTCTACATTGTTCACCTGCTGATCCTGCAGTAAACTTTTCCCTGTCAGTGAGCTTGCCATCCTCACATCCCGCTTCTAAAGAATAAATACTATTATTCCCAGAATGCAGGCCTTGTAAACCTGACTTTGATATCAAAGGAACTCAGATTAAAATTCTAGAACTTAGTGAATTATTTCCTTAAACATAAGCTTCTGTTGAATTTTCAGGACATATGCAGTGGTCTTAAACCTAAATATAAAATTTTTACATGGCATTGTCACTTCAAATAAATTTCCTGGTTAAGTAATAATGCACGACTGACTGAAATAAAGACTTATTGAGGGATTTTTTATATATATGTATATATAAAAGTATATACTTCCAGCCTTCAGAAGTCTACTTGTTGATGCTGTTTGTTTTACTCCTTTATAACTACCACATAAATAGAGTTTTCCTTTCATCTAACTTCAAACTACCTAAGCTGAAATCTTGAGTGGGGATGGGAATCAAAACAGAATCGGTCCAACTGTAAGAGAAAGGTGAAGTTAAAGTGTGTGTGTGTGTTTTTTTTTTTTTTTTTAAATCCCTTTTATTTTAAGGAAACAAGTAGGAAAATGCAAAGTCTGTTGTGCTGCCTGGCTTTCTTCCATTGAATTTCTAGGCAAAGGGTGAATTAGTCAGCTGCAAAGTTAATAGTTCTGCCCAGAAACTCCAGCACATCAGCAGTCACCCAATTGTATGTACAGAAAAAGAAGTCAAGATTAGATCTTCTATGATGATTTTCAAGATCATCGATTTTGTCCAGAAGGGAATGTTTTTTCTGTTGTTGTCAGCACTGCCTAGTGAAAAGCAGTTTAGATTGCCCTTGGCTTTATTAATTCTTTTCCTTCTTACAGTTGTTCCTGCTGCTGTATCAGCCAAGGTCATGTATGCTGTTTATACATTGGCTGTAATTGAAGGCACAATGTACATGAAATAGAAAGACACTACCTGCTTTCATTTCAGCTAAGATCACTTGAAGGTCCGTGCTTTTGATGCAGCCTTTCCTTAGATTCATTTATGACTAAGTTGCTGACTGTGTTAAGATACAACTGACGCAGACAATCTGTATGGGAAAGAACACCCTTGATTCCCAGTGTCTGAGGCCTGCAATCGATTCTCGGAGTACCACCATGCTCAGCATGAACATTTAACTCCTACAGCCCCACAGGAAAAATCAACACACTTTTTTCTCCTTCCTCCTATATGATTACGGTACATGGATGTAGGATGATAAACACTACATGCAGAGGATTTGACAACTGTGGAAATGGAGCAGCTAAATGCCATAAAACTATCTTCTCTTTAACGTGGCCTAATATGCTCTAGCTCTTCAATTTTATCCCATTTGTAGAGTAATCTGAGTCAGTAATTAGGCTGAAAAAGAAACTGCATGTGCTTCTATTCTATTATTTCAACAAAAGACTCAAGTTGAATTAACTAAAGCTTTTAAATAATTAAGAACTAAAGATATAATTAGAGTCTTTGATTTTCCAAAATAAGTTTTTCCCCCTGCTTTGTCAAAGATAATATGATTTCCACAAAACAGGAAAAAAAAAAAAACTTGTGAAAAATACTTTCCCCCAAAGCTATTCTCTAAAAGAATCTCTTTACATTTATTTTCAACTGGAATCAACGTATTTCAGACAGAAAGTACTTCCATCTCCTATAAAAGGTGTGCTTTTAATCTGCATTTCAGTTTAGTGAAACAAACAGTTTGCAGAAAGGACTCTTCCCAGTTCCTTTCTGTATGCAGGCTTCTCCGGCCAAACTGCAGTCCAAGTGGAAATGACTATACAGTGACTTCTGGGAACTGCATATATAGACCCAGCACAGAATACACAGGTGCATACAGAGCTATTGCATAGGCAGGAAAGCTATGTCAATAGAGAATAGATGTATAAAAATCCAATTACACCTTCAAAGAAGATAAAGGGGCTTAAAATAGAGAGATGTTTACTGCTGGACTGACTAGAGCTTTTTTAAAAAAAAAAAAAAAATTATTTGATTTGTTTTCCCAGTTTCTGATAAATTTGGGACTGTTTTGCAGCTCCAAAAATCTGAGTACTTCAACTAAAGAGATACTTATCTAGGGAATATTTTAGGCTATAAGAATAATATTGAGAAGTCTGGAAACTGAGATGGTTGAAGATTTGGAATCTGGTTTAAGTTTCTTATCACTGTACTCACTGTATCATTGTTGCTGCTGTCTCTTTTTGCTCAGTGAATTTAAGCATCAGCACACAGAGAAAACAGCATTTGAGAACACTAGCAGAAGGCATTGGGCTGATAAAGGCACTGTTACAAAAGAGACTATTGATTGCCTACATTTATAGCGCTAAACCAGAACAAACCAGTTCAATTTTAACGCCACTTTTAACCTGAAAGATGCTGACAAATCCTCACCTGTGCAGCAGTGGAGGTCCCAGTGTTAGCATCTGCATAATCATTGTTAATACAGGTAAGAAAAGTACATCTCTGCCTTATGCCAACAGATGCCACAGCCTTGTCAGTTGATTTGGTTACCTTAAAGCTTCAAGTTGGATATCTAACAAATCAACTATCTTAAGGCTGACTGTCTGAAATGACAGTCTGGACATCTGCTTCATTAAAGGGCTCTGCTGCTCAATATATAAAAATTGGGACTGTATATTTAGGTCTTGGTCACCCGTGAGGCAAAATCAAAATTTTCTTTTTTCTATCTCTTTTCACTGTTTTTGGTATAATGAAGAAAATGAAAGATTTAGGCTTAGGGAGCAGTTAAACCATGTATTTCAGATTATTTAATACAATTAAATTGTAATTTGACACTGAAAACAAAGACTCGTCTTTTTCTGATCAAAAATAAAAATTGGTCCATATACCAAGACACCAAATGTCCTACTGTGGTATTTTCTTACACAGGAATGGATATAAAATTATTCTCGTGCAGCTTTAATCCCAAAGCCTTTTTGAGGAACATTAGCCAACACTCAGTGACAAGATTAAAATAAAAGAAAAAAAAATCTCATGCTCAAATGTAAGAGGCATTTGAGACTGCAGACAAACTCAGCTCCCTCCTTTGTTAGACTAGATGTTTTATCAGGGCATTTAATCCATGCTTAAAGTGGAAAACTGTAAAAAGCTGGTTAAAATTTCACACCATTCTTGAGCATGGAATTAGTGTCTGAGAAGGGGAAACGTAGGGAAAAAAATACTCAGTAGAAGGGAAAAGCTTCATGGAGGTGGCATGTTCTAGTCCTAGATGAGCAGTAAAGCAAGAATCCCCTCATCCCCCTCTAGCTTTGGCATTATGAAACCAAGTCTACGGTTCATTGATATTCTCCCAGCTACCACCTTCCGGGATGCTTTGCTTGCATGCAGGCAGGCCACTTCTTATCCAAAACCCTTCGCTTAATTTTTTTCACAGTGAAGGATTCAGATGTATGTAAAGCAGGAGGGGAAAAGCACTGTAAACAGAATGCACTTCCAGCCTTGACCCGCACAAAATAACAAAAAGAATGCACAATATATTGCAGAAAAGATTAGATACTTCCTATGCATACAGACATCTCAGGAAAACTCAGTTTCCTTGTAAAAATAACCCTGAAGTTTACCAACATTTTTTTCCTAAATTGAAGTCTTTGCATTGTTTCAGCATTCCCTCAATAAAACCAGTACGCAGGGAACATTTCCAAGCAGCCCGAAGGGGTTGTTGCAGAAGAAAGAAAAAGGCAGAGTGAAGAAACCAGATATTCCACAGCTACAGAGATTCTGCCCAACTTTATGCATGCACTCAAATATTCTTTTCCCAGAGCCTGTTATATTCCATGTAGCTTTGAATCGGTTTACCACATACCACATCTCCGAGTTCCTGAAGAGCCCGGCTGCCTCCCTTGCGAGCGTCTCCTGTCCTACAGGCTCTTGTGTAGCACGGCCATCTTCAGCTCAGCTTTAAGCCCCTGGCACGCCAGGCTATGGCCATCGGTACCTGCTGACATGAAAGGCCCCAGCCATTGGGAAAAGTGCTCGAGGTGAAGGCGAGTGCCGCTAACCCCCGCTGCGGGCCTGTGAATGCTGACAACACTTTGCATTTCTGCTCGCCAAGGCTGCTCCAACACTGCTGCATCCTCTGCTCCCCAAGACCGCACTTGTGATGATTTTGCTTTGCAGCTTTAAACTGAAAAATAACCATGGGCTTAAAATATACAGTGCCTCTGAGAATGCATATGTTCACCTGTGCGACCTGACAAATAATTCTGAGTTCCCCTGAAATTAATTATAGGTCAGCTTTTCAGTGTGGTGAACTGGAATTTGAATGCTTTGCTGTGAACTGTAAAAGCCAGCAGAGATGCACAGGCCCACTCGTAAGAGCTGCCTTATTTATAGTTTCTTCCTCAGTGTTAGTTCTGGTCTGAACTCCAGAAAGCATTGCAAAAGCATAGAATATTGAAGTCATTAAAGTAGAAAAGCAGGGATCACTTCACAGCTCAAGTGCTTTATTTTGGAACCTCTATTTATGTCAGCTGCAGAATAGGGTCACAAGTGACCTACCTGACCAGGCATCAGCAAGTCACCCAGCGTGCAGGAATCTCTGCAGATGGTGGAGCACAGCATGACCTTCATTTGATGTGCTGGGTCCCAAATATCACCCAATACATTGCTGTAGGTTGGCTAACACCTAAATAGCAAAACCTGGCTCAATTGCTGCAAGTGTTAACTGACTCCTCTTTTTTTTTTTTAGCAGAGATTTCACTTACAGGATATCAATCTGGCTCAACTTTATTCAGACTGGAGAGTGCTATTATCATCATCAAGGCTTTCAGGAACTGAAATGTACTTGTTTCAGGAACTTGTTGGGTAGAAGGTCTTTCGTGACACAGTCATTCTTTGGAGTGGACCACTAGTCAGATCAAATTCAGTTTGGGGGCTCATCCTGTTTTCCCATTAACAACTTGATTTTGAACCAGTTGTTTTAGAGATAGGAATTAGCATCTCCACAGTAAATAAACACATGATTTTTCTTTGGGAAAGTTCCTTTCCAACCCAATTTTCTAGTGTCAAACATGGAGTCTAGAGACATGAATAACTGTGTCCTTTCTTCCTTTCTTTAAACGAGCTGCAGTTATATGCACTCCTCATTCAAATCCTTTTCAGGATGCCTAGGTAGCTGGTTACCTCAGTGACCCCTTTGGCAACAAGATACCTAGTGCCAGTGTACATCAGGTATATCAGGTTCTTCTTTATTCATTTCACTTTAATGACACCACCCAATAAAACACATTTTCTCCTTGCTTATAAATAAGGGTCAACATAAACTTCTGGCAGACCTTTTCTCTTTTATTCTTGCTGGTGTTATAAAGTTTTAATGAGCTGGGGTTCACAAACCACTTTGGGAACGTTGTATTCTACTGGCATTCATTATTTAGGTGGACATGAACTGCCTGTCCAGCATGTAGCAGGTCTTTTAACCTCTACACCTCCACTGTACTATCTGTTTGTGAGGAGAAAAAAAAAAAAAAGACAAAAAAACCCAAACACAGCAACAACAACAAATAATCCTACCTCTACCATTCAAAAAATGGAGCAAACAAATGATTTTGTGTATTTTATCAGCAGTGGGATTTTCTAAATTAGTCAGAGACGGTGAGGTGGGCATTGTTCTCCTCATCTCAAGCTTTATGAAACTTTTAAGGGGGGAGTAAGTTTTCCCAGACTGATTTTTGCTGACAGTTAATTCCATCCTCCCACTCCTAATGAAAATACATAGAGAAAAGGCAGATTCTCTTTACTCATCAAGCAGTGCCCAAGCAACACTGCCAGAAACTATGTGCACACATTCCTGGACCCTCAGATAATTCCTTACAAACCTTAACATTCTTCTACAAGTAAACAAGTTCAAGTATCATGCTGAATTCCATTTTCTTCACAAATAACCTTTTTCTCACCTCTGTCACTACCATTACTACTTACACCAATGTCTCACACTACAACCCTAGCAAATTGTTTCACTGCATCACAAAGTGCAAATAAAACAAAGTAACCAGGCACAGTCTTTCTACAGGCAAACACTGCAGCATTGAAGGAAGGCCCAATCTCCTGAAAAACTGGCTGGGTGCCTTAAAATGCATCAGTTTTCTATTATGCATAAATTGTTTTTATCTCAGTTCTTAATCACTCATAATATTTCTAATGTGCTGCTGCATTTTAAGCCCATTAAGGAATTGTTCATTCTAATTCTAAATGTCCCTCTCTCGTTGGTATAGCTAGAAGTAATCATGGCATAAGTTTTTCTATTATACAGATTTCACTCTTTGCACTGGATTTGAGACTCATCAGAACACCAATCTGGAATTCACAGCACAATTAATATTTCATTTTATTTAATGTCCTTTCTGCAAAGCAACTTGCTACCATTTGTTTTATTACTATTATTACCATAAACTTTCATGGCATGGTTTCCCCAGTCAAAACACATTACAAAGAAGATTTCTCCTCTTTCCCCAATTTAGATATGGCTTAATAATAATAAATCAAACAGTATAGTACGAGAACAGCCCTTCTTAATAAACAGAAAAAATTATTTCAGAGATCTGGAGCCAGAAACCATTTTCAACTCCCTCAGTTACTATAATGGATCAGCACTCACAAAAGGCCTCAGTTCCATGCAATAAGCTCAGAGAAGCTCAACAGGAATTAATAAGCCACTAAAGACTGCATTCTTGTGAGCACAACATTAAAATAAATAAATAAATTCTCTGTATACTACTTCCATTAGCTTGACTTGTGTATTTAGGACTGAAGGGACCCTCCAAACAAGAAGGTGTCTGCATTATCAATACAGAATTGTGGGAAACAAAAGCCCAGGCTTCCAAGGAGACTTTTCAGTCTTTAACAAACCCCTTCCCCAGAAACGCTCCATTTGCATGTGAAACCTGAGTGTCATCTATTTAGAATGATCTATTGCAATGTAAACATGAGTCGAAAATGAAACTCCTACAGCTGAAAAAATCTTCCGCACTCAGAACCCAGTCCAACTTCTTGCAGTTTGATGCCCTCTTTAATCTGAAGTCACCAAGTAGGCATTCATTTATCTGCAGTATAAAAATTCCTGCTTTAAAACCCCTTCAATTTCATCACTATCAATGACTACATTAATCACTGTTTGGCTTGAAGAACTCGGTAATACTTGGCTTACACGGCAGCAACATGATACTCAATATGAAAAGAGCAGGAGAGCAAGAGACACAGCTATCTGTAGACCAATACATGATTGTCTACAGACAAATGCATGATTTTGACAGAGGCTTGCAGTCAATTAACTAAAGAGGCATTCCAATAAACCTGTCTCCAGAAAGAGCTATGGAACTGAAAGATCACTGTGTCCTTGAGAAAGCAGCTCTGCAAAGCCACTTGGAGCATATTTGTGCATGTATTTCCATATAAATTTTAAGGAGCAGGAAGCATCATGCACCATGAGAGCTGAGCTGCTTTTTACCTTGAGAACAGACAGCATGCTGTAGCCTCCTCTCCTCAAGCAGTAAAAGGAGGCTGAGGCAAGGACCTAGCTTTCCGTTCCCACCCTACCACTCACTTCAGAGCATGAAACAGCTCCTAAAATATTCACTAAATAAGCCTACCTACTTCAGGGAAGTTTAAGATTTGTATCTGAGGCTAGTCACAGTCAGCAAACAGGAAAAACCTTTGCCCACTTTGGGCCCCAGCACAGTCAAGCTCCTACTACTGAGAGCAGATGCCCTGCACCACGCAGATGACTGGCTCTGGCCTTTCTTCTATTGCTCTGCATAACTGCTGGCCCTATTTGACATGTTCCTGCAGGCCAGACCAAAAGGATCAGAGTGGCCACCAGGAGCGCTGAGTAAGGCCCTTTCACTTCATAACTTCCTTCATAAATTTGATGTTCTATTGGACCGAATGAGCCAGAAAACAGCTGAGAGAGAAGATTTAGGGGCAGCTACAGAGCCAGCACAATTTTATATAGACACCTGACATTTTAATCCTCTTAGTTAAGCATGAATCTGAGAGCAAGAAAAACAGTATAACCCAAACATATTTCCACATACAGACATCAGGGAAGGAAAATATAAGCAAGGAAACTCTCACATCTCTTCACCACAGGTTTAACTCTACAGCACTGTTTATCCATAGGGCATGTGTCAGAGCAAGTTCAAATATCATAGTTGCTCTTTACTACCAATCCTCAGGTCTCAAACTTCACGGAACAGTCGGGCTTACTTTCTACTTGCAGAAAACATCTCTTAATTGTAGATACTTTTTAAAGTGCTTTACATAGGATTTCAAGTGTAATGATAGCATTTTTCCCTTCAACTGACAAGTGTCCTTTGCACAGTGGCTTTGTTAAAGCATAATATCAATGCATCATGTTTGAGACAAATGCAAGGTTTAATAGCATATACAAAGATTGAGAGGTTTTGTTTGATCATTTAGTAAGTAACAAGGTAAAATTCTATAAATATCTAATTCAGCTTTATCAGAATTAACATAAAAAGTAATATACTTTTTTGCTTATATCTCTCTCCCTTTTATGCCACCACCAATTATTAGCCAAGATAGTAGATTTTAGAGATTAAGAATTTTGTTCTTTCTATCCTTTCTGGACTTGATTTTCCCATGAAGCCACTATACTGGTTTCAATTCAACACAACAGACTATAGTGAGGTCAAAACTCAGCACTGCAACTTCATTATACTTTAAAGTATAAATGAAAGAACGTATGTTAAGGGAATGAAGTCTTCAGAGATCTATTTTTCTTGTTAAAAATGAATAAAAATAAATGGAAAACTACAGCAAATTGCTCTGTGTATAAAGTTGCTCTCTGAAAGTCATGATCTAATAAGTTTTTCATGAGGTCTAGATAGTGAATATAAATGGATGAATAAACAGAAATGCTGTAATATGTTAGATTAGGGGAACTAGAAGGCACTTTGGTATTCCTGGCATTTAAGAAAGTCTGCTGTGATAGATACTGTGATGACTGTGTATTTCCTGACACAGAGAGTAAGGCATTTGATAGAGGCGAAGAGACTGAGCAGCATATACACACTACTTCATTTGGGTAGCTAGATATAACATCAAAAGCCTAGATTGGAAAAGATATTAGGAAGTAGACCAAGATATAATTGGTACTGGCATGCTAACATCTGTGAAATAAGATCATCAGTAACACCCAGAATCTTCATTTCAGACCACTGCAGAGAGCAAAGGCCACCTCCACGTTGAAGGGAGAAGAGGACAGTCACTACTTGTCTTAACTGCCTTTATTCCCAGAAACAAGGGTCTGCTCAGCCTTGACCAGGTACAACTGCTGTTGTTTTTTTTTCCCCAACAAGTCTGTTTTTAGCAATTTCCTGAGGATGAAAATCAGTTTTATTTCCACCCATAACAAACTACATTATTCACTCATAAAAGAATAGTGTAAAAGAAAATAAATACAAAATCTACCTCAGTAAAGATTTAAATGCCTTCCAAAAATGATATATAGGCCTAATCTTACTATGCACAACACTATGCTCATAATTGCATTTATACATGCACAAAACACATTGTTGCTAGAGCACAATTCATTTTGTCTGTTTATTGCAAACAGATGAAACAATCCCCTTACTCACCTTTGAGAAGATTTTTAATTCCCTTTCTAGAAATAATCATCTGATTAAAATAAACACCTCTTCCCTACTACTGATGATGGGAATCCAAGACCGTGGCCTGCTTCCACCTCTGCAATTTACTTCCCCAAGGAATGAGCGGGTAATTTTAAACCCTCTTAATAATGATGACATTTCTAGAGCTCTCTTGGAGCAATCCAAAATTAGAAATTATAATTCCAAGAGGATCTTCCCCAATCAGTACCTTGATGTGAAACACTAATAGGTATATAAAACGTGTTTAATATGCAACTGTACATAAAATGCCTGCAAGAATGACTTAGCACATAAAGTATCTTTACAGATTTTTTTTTGTTTTCCAACAAATGCAAATGCAGAACCTGTCACAGAAACATTAAAAATGAAATACCTTATTCTTCCTTATCTATATTGAAGGACTAAACTCTCATGTAGGCCCAAATAAACTAATTTAACCATCTAATTTAACCATCCCTGAATTTATTACATAGAACAAATGCCAAATTGCAAAACAGAAGCAAGCTTTGCCTTATCTGCCACATAACAAAGGTACTTCAACTGATAAGCAGGTTTTTTTTTTTTCCATAACCTTGAATCTATACATTCTTTGCTCAGAGCAAATCATTCAAGGAACTTTGAAGAGCAATAGAGAAACAGAAAATGGTGAATTTTGTTCAAAGGTAATTAAGCTTACTTAGCTTGGCAAAAGCAATGTACTTCTTTCAGGAGGTGTGAGAAAATAAAGATCTCCAGCCTAATTTCAGAATCATTAATCACTGCCCTACATGTTAAAATTTAAACTTAGTTCTAATTCTGCTGATCCTGGTTATTACTTCACGACACACAAAGAAAAATAAATAACACCAAAGCAAAAGCTGCTTTACACCAGCACCAGTACACTGATAGGCTTCAGACTTCAGGGATGAAAAGCAATCCACAATATATCTTGTAGTAGGTTTTGAAGGGCTTAAAGTATTACCTTGATCCAATTAGTAAAAATTCCTTTCTCCTTGTCCATTGAATAAAATAAAAACAAATAAAGCAATCAAAGTTACGTAAAGGTTACATACCTTTAACAAGTAATAGTCCCAGTTATGCATGGAAAATAATTTGGAGAATAAATGGGGGAGAGAGGGAAGATCAGCAAATGCCCAAAGCATTTATGCATTTAAGATTATTTTTTCTACCCTAATTTAGTTATCTTTTACATGTAAACTATTCTGCTCAGCTGTATTTGCAGCTGAACTTTACTCCAATATTTGTATGTATTCAATATCATTCAAATGCCATGTAAATTTTCCTTGTATCCAATTCCTTGTGATCCAACGTCTGTCAGTGTTGCCACAAGGCAACTAAATCCATCACCACTCAAAGCAAACCTGAAGATGACAAAAATGGAGAGAGCAACGGTCTCTGTGACAGAGCTGCTCTATTCTCAGCAAATTAAGCACCAGAAAGATGTTCTCAGAACAAAAACACAGCCACATCCTTTCTGTCTATTAGAACTACTAACATATAGTGGGAGACTCCTGACTCCTGTTTGTCGAATAAGTCCAGTAAAACATGGTCTTATTCAGCCACAGCACTAAACCAAAAGGACAGGTGACAAAAGTACATGAATTGCACCTCCCCTTTTTAAGGCATCATTTTAAAGGCACCACCTCTGGACACCAAAAGTAAGTTGACAAAGTGTCTGAGGAAACGAATCTTATTACTGGCTGTATGACAGTGTTGGTTCCCTTCAGTTTAACTTCTATAGGATTGTGTTGCATTCATGTGTGTGTCTATCCTTTCTCTTCTCCTTTTGACTTGTCAGAGGAATTGAAAAGAGTTTGGTTCAGATCAAACAAGATCTAAATTCACCAAATGAGATTAAAGCTAAGCTTCAAATATTACAAGAGAGATAATATATCCAGCCGCACTAGTTAAATTTGCATGTTTTAAAATATAGATGCACCTTTAGCATTGCTAATTGCTCTCCTATCCATGTAGTCATCCTGAAAATGAAAAGGGTGCTCTCTTAGTCACTGCAGCTTTGCTCTAGGCTATGAAGACTTATTGTTTGTTTTTAAACAAGCAACAAAATATTTCCCAGTGTTGAAGACCTGATTCTCTACAGATCCCTTCCACATCCACCAACCTCCCCTCCTCTTCTCTCTCTATTCTGAGTCTCATCTTCTTGCAAAATACACACTGAACTTCTAGATGGGTCTTTTTCTTCATTGACATCTCTGACTCGAATCCAAGGTAAGAAATATAAAGTTCTGCAAGACTAGATCCTAAACTCAGATTATGAAAGATTGTGAAGAACAAACAACTCTATTTGTGACAGCAAACAACGCTATAAGGAAACAAACACAAATGAATCTATTAGTGTTTAGAAAACTAATACAAGAAGAAAAATACAACAACCACAATAAAAGCTCTTCATCAAAATAAGGATGTAAAAACAAAAACAAACACACAAAAATCCCCAGCCTCTTAAAAACTGCAAAAAGTGACTTAGAATACATGATTTTTTTTTTAAATGTTTTGACGTATGATCGCTCAAGAATGAGTCAGAAGCACTGACCAGTTACAGAGAAGACCAGTATCACCTGCATCACATTTTTGATACAGCAATTTGAATGTAAATTTATAAACCTGATATTTCTGACGTTCCAGATTTTGCAATGCTTGTTATATGTGACTTCTCAAAATGAGAGAATTAGTGTTGTACCTGCAAACACAGTCAGGGCATTAATGAACCATATGGGAGTATATCCTTCCTGTGGAACGGTGTTTCAATGTTTCATACAGTATTCAGTTTCTTGGTCTGGAGCAGATAAATGTGAAAAGCCACAGGTAAACTTTAATATGCTTCCGATAGAAGTTCAAATAAACATACAACCATGAAGAGAACTGTCTTCAGGAACTGGTGAGAAAAGAAAGCAGAATTCATTGCAGAATTAAAACTGTTCAGAGCAACAGATAAGAAACAAAAAGCTAGATACTCACTATATTGAGCAAAAACAAGGACATGAACGAAGCCCTCGAGAACTAACCACCAACAAAATCAGTTTGTGGGGGTTCCTCTCAACTAAAACAAAGTACTACTTTTCATGGGATACAACACAACGTCTTTCGCATGGTGGCAAGCCTGGAATGTCAACACCACTGTATGTCCAGGGACCTGCCAAGCTGAAGCTCCTTAACAAGAAAAGCAGCTCAGACTTCTAACAGCAAGGGAATATCTGTCTTAAATCAGTAGGATTCCAGAAACTCCTATATAAGTCTGGATGAAGGCTCAGACTTGTGATTTTTGAACAACATAATTTCCTTTAATCCTTCTTATAAGACTTTTGTTGGCTTTGTCATCACAGGTACTATTTTTTGCCCTGCAAGGGTTATCTTTACTTAATTCTTAAGGATCTTGAGCGTGTTAAGATCATACAGGTGTACAAACAACTTGATCTTCACCCTCAAGTCAAATGAGATATTTCTGTAAACATACAGTCCTAAATAGCCCACCAGATTTGTATGCGCTTGACTCTGAACAAATTAGTAAATAGACTTTAAAAACAATAAGCTAGGGAAAAAAAATCCATTAAAACCAATTTCTCCCACCTGAATTATTCAGGCAAGAAGATCAAGCAAGAAGATAGGATCCAGAGCAATTTAAATGGTGCTAGTCAATGACAAGGTATGATCTACAAGAAAAAAGAAACCAGCTAGTTTGAAAGGCTTATATTGAATAATAAATCAATAGGTATCAAATAAAACTACAAAAATTCAAAACTAACATAAAATGATCCAGCACAAAGCTTTTTTTTTTTTTTTTTAATCAAAACTATTTTCTGTGAGTGCAAGAAGTGTACCTAAGTCTAACTTTCTAGGCCTTGTATTTGAAGCACATTGACATCTAGCCGTTCCGTTTGGACCCAGCCCAACATGACACTAGCAAAAAAATTGTTAACAACTAGCTGGCATCAACTTGCCAATCCTCAGCTGCCTTTGAAGGAGATCCGCCAGGGATCAGTCTGGCCCCAGGACTTCAGGACGAGCCCATGAAATTACCACACACAAGGAACAGAACAAAAGCCCTAAGAGCAAGACCAGACACTGAATCATTAATGCTCTTTGAAAAACACGTTAGAAATATCTACCATGAGAGCTTTTAGCACATGTCACAATGATAAAGAATAAAAATCACAGGATGAAACCAATCTATAAATTTTGTAATTTCAAGCGCTGAGTTTCAATAGGCAGCTGTTCAGGTTGTCCCTTTTCCTTATCCTCTGCAGAATTCCAATGGCTTAAAACCACAAAACATATATGAATAAAAATCACCACATTTAAACTAGCTGATATGATACTACCATTACTTTTCCTTATCATACGTTATTTCTCAGTACACAGTGTCGAAGCTGTCATGATGTATTTTCCTGGCTCTTGTCCTGTTAACATACTAATTCAAACACGACAGACCAGCTTTCATAACTCTACTGGACAGATTGATACTGTTTTTCTAAAGAACACATATTTGGCCAAATAAGTGTTAGCCCTAGAAATATCTGGATAAAATTCACTATAATAAAAGTATAGCTAGAAAGGAAAGAGTCTTGTGACATTCAATATGATATCTATGGATGAAAATGAGAAGCACAAGCATGTAGTTACCCTGCTTAGATGTGCTATATCTTTAAAGCCAAAGCAAAAGCCATTTGCGGACATTATTATCCCACATAACACATTTTTTTTCAGCAGTTTACATATTTATGTTTTATCCTGGTGCTCAACTCCCTACGGCACTGCTCACACACATGCAAATGTAAGATTTTAACAACACTAAAAACAGCTTATGAGGTAACATTTCAATTTTGATCGATCTGATAAAATTCCTTCTGTCAAATGCCCAGAAAAAAATCAGCTGTACTAAAAGACATATCTGAGACAGTGTTTTGGATGCAAATGCCTCTTGTACAGACTTGTAAGCTCAAGATCCATGTCTGTTCCTTTAACGGTTTATTGAAACGACCCATTAGTCACTCCAGAGCTCCCCTACCTTTGTCCTTCTTTTTGGTTTAGGCAGCCAACAGTGCCTCTCTTTTTATTCATAGTTTTGTTTCTCTTAAAGCAGTCTTAAGTGGGCAAACAAAGTGGATTCAAAATTCACAAGAAGAATCTCCCCAAGAAGTGCCTGGAATCTTCCTTGCCAATATCTGTGAATGAGCACCTGTCAGTTCCATACAATTCCGTCCATCGTGCTATTCCTCCGGTTCTGTTTAAACTATTCGGTCACTGTTCGTAGCAGCTCCTTCTCTGCTATTTTCTTCTGCTAGCTCAGCTCTAGAGGACAGCTCAAACAGCCTAAATGAAAGATCCTATATAAAACACTGTACTTGAAGGAGGAAAATTTCCCTGAACAAAACCTCAGTAATATAATATTCTAACATTCCTGTGTTAAGACTGTTCCTTGTTTTGGGGTGACTTATAATAGTTATATTTCTTACATATAAGTCAGAAATACCACATCACCCATCAAGAAACCACTTTGGCTTATACTGAGACTATTAGCAAATAAAATCTCTCTGAAGAGGACTTCCAGCAGTAATCATATTTACTTTATTTGCTCCAGGCTTCAGTATGTAATTTTATTTGCTCAAAAAGCAGCATCATAGTTACTGTTAGGAATCAATGACTTGCACAGCATCTCATTTTTAAATACAATTATATGTATTTCAGTTATTTCAGTTATGAGCAAACTTTACCACATCTCACTGATTTTAATTTGCTCTTGCCTTTGAACAGCAGTAGTGGCATCTGAAGACCTTTCCAGGTGTTCATTAATCATACCCTTTTAAAGTCAGTTTTAAATGTCAATACCTTATGCTGATGTAGATTTCCAGTATGTGCTTGGATTGACACAGACACCTGCCATCAAATCTCAGAATTTCACCAAGCCACCACAATTTTGCCAAGGGACAGCTACGCCTAAGCTCCATGACTGTTTATGCTTCTGCAACAAATAAATTAATTTTTCACTTATTTTCAGATCCCATCAGAGAAAAACAAAAGTAACCTCTGTATTAATAATTGGTTCACAGATCACATTAATTTTTTCTTCGAAAAAGGTCCATTCTTAGCAATGTAAGCACGTGTGTGTAAAGCAAGCGTGTAAAAATGGAGCTATGAAAGACAGAGAGGAAGAGAAAAGCAGAACCTCTGAGCCACCTGCCTGGTGGAGCAAGCAACTCTGAGGCTGGGTAGCTAAGGACTGAATGGGTATGATGGGTGATTTCTGCACTGAACATACATAATGAAAACAACCAAGTTCTTTTTCACTTGTTGATTACATATATTTTTTTATATAAAAGATCTAGGGAATCTGGTTCCTAAGTTTGATGTGCTGAGATTTTAGTTTGCCAAGATGCAAAATATTCCTGAAAGTTCATGTTTTCATGAAAAAAAATGCCATTTCCCTGCCTGATTAGGACTGGCCTGAAGATACATTGGCAAAGCACTTAAAAACAAAAGTCACACACAACTCAGGAGGGCTTTGAAAAGCCTAGCTTAATTCATTTTGCTCATTTTTCACTCATATTCTATGGTACCACTACTCCTTTACCTTACTGTATACTCAGCCTCTGTCTGAGTCACTCTTCTGTGGTCTGAATTTTGTAGTGATTCATTTTGGTCAAAAAGTGGGCATCTTTCAGCATTATTTCTACAGGGAGGGGAAAATGAACTTGAACTTGATTCCAACAAAAGAGAATGTGAGTTGGAGGAAATGAGTTGGTTTTGGTATTAATCATCAATGAATACAGGCATTCGGAAGTCTTTCAGAACTCCACTTAGAACAAGTTTTCTGGCATATTTGTTAAAATGTAGCTGGATTATACTCCCTCTGCACAGTGGCTTCAGTGCTTAACAAAACTTTCTTTTGCATACTGAATCCACAAGTAATTCAATGTAGCACAGGATCTTCTTTTTGTCTGTTTCCTTTCAGCATTTACCCATGTTGAAGGTGGTGTTCTATGCTTGACAAAATAATGGTTTCATAAATTATGTTAGCCGTTTCTGGTTATGTGCTCTTCAGCTGTAGTTATATTAGTTTAAGACATTTTCTGACAGCTTCTTCAAATAGACCTTAGATTAAAAACAAAATGAGAATGTTTTCCCTCTTTTTTATTTTTTTTTCCCCTGCAGAACAGACTATACGAGCAGCTGTTAGAGACAAGAATACTTGTTCCATTATTAATCCCATTTGAAATTCATACATCATCTGTTCTGTTGTAGGTGTACTTACTCATTTGCATAACTGGCACATTCAGAATCTTGATTTCTATAGAATAGATAGGAACGATGCACCTTACAGCTTGGATATGAACTACTGGCATATGCAAGACCACTGACATATTCTCCATAGCATCTTTTTGCTTAAAAGTCTTAATGCCAGAATATTTGAACACTGAATATTTGTGAATATATGACTAGTTCACTGATTGTACAAAAGGGTTTTCTTTATTCTAAAAGGATTCTGCACCTATAAAATACCTGAATTATACAAAGAAAAACTCCAGGACATGAATGTTGCAAAGTCATTCTCACCAACAGTCATGCCTTCTGACATTTATAGATACATTAAAGCTGCCTCTTCTTATTATTTCCCTGTTGTTAAGTCAACTTTTCTACTTTCCTTACATAGCTTTATCAGAACAGCCAATGGACATGATACTAAAATAATATAAAAACATTGATATATTTTGGTTTAAACAGGAAGATTAAACAGAGTGTTTAATCTCACACAGAGAAAGATTAAATACAGATAATTTTGTGATATGAGAATGTGCTATATTTATTACTTGTACCTGAAGAATAACACTGTTATCAAACTTCAATGCTGTTTCCTTTGAAGAGTTCCCTTATCTCCTATACTCTGGGGAAGTGCTGGTGGAGCATCTGCCACCATGCTCCTGTTCACACAGACATTCAGGGGATGCATCTTCTTGGGCATGCTTTTATCCTCTTGAGCTTGACATCTGTGGAGAAAAACCACAAAACCAGTTCTCTCCCAAATCTCTGTCCAAGAATGAAACCCATACACAGAGAAAATCCTCTTTTAACGTTAGAAAAATCTGCCTCTCCCCTCACCCCCAGAATAAACAGCTGACCATCCTTCTTGAGGGTCTGCTGAAGGAAACGATATTTTAAAACAAGCCCTTTGAAAACTATTAGCATCTGTCACACTGTTGCACTTAACATCACGGCAGTTACTGTGAAATTATGCTGCTGGTAAGCTATTTTCACAGGGAGGGTATAACAGTGCCAGGCCAGGGGAAAGGCACGTGAAAGCTATTCACCAGGATTTTAGCTGCCTGCTCTTGGGAGCACATGAAAGCCACAGCTATTAGCCTAACTTACTGGAATAGAAAACAAACAGGAGACTGCCCTTGTTGGGTTTTAGCCCTGGCTGGTTTGCGTGCTCTGAGCAGCACTGGGGCTCTGCTTTGACATTCCCCAAATGCCAGAGCCGGAGCACTGACCTCCAGGGCTCCGGCTCCACACGCAGGCCTCAGGCTCCACACGCAGGCCACACGCACAAGGGAGCCTCAGGCTCCGGGACCTGCTGGTCCTGCCCAGGAAGAGCTGCTAAGGGGAGGCCTAATTTCATACAAAAGCAAACAGAAGACATTTAATTACAAACATGACCGCTTCTAATGAGCCTCATCCACTTCAATTTAAAATATTTGAGTTTGTGCACATGTGCAAGGATGTTGAAAAATATCCACGCTTAAATCATTTCTCAAGAACTGGGCATAAGCGTCCCCATTGATCACTTTATGCCTTCAGGCTGCCCTCAACTTTCTGTCCATTACCACAATTACTGCTGGTAAGATGTGACATAAAAGAGGGAGGTGGACACACCTCACTCATTGCCTAAGCTCTGTGTATGAAGAGCAGTTTCTCTGGACAGCATGGATACAAATCAGCACAAGATTTTGTTGCGGGAACAGATGGACTTAATCCTGCTTTGTTCTTCGGCACCTTTTCAGGAGAACAACTGAGGATTTAGGCAGGAAACTGCGTTAATCTTGCAGTGTTTTTGGTGTTTGCCTTCTGTGGTTCCGTTTCAAGCTTTCAGTTCTTGTTCTCAGGCTACCATATCCTACCACTGCAGAAGTGCCACAGAAGTTGCTTCATTAACAGAAAAAAGAAATGGAATCATATGAATGATGAAGTCATTTTAACAAAAGCACCGAAAAGATAACATTCTGCTTTTTCTTTAAATTAGGTATTTATTCAATTACCCTACTAGCTCAATTGCATACAATCTCATAACCTTTAACTAATTCCAGTTGCATATTTGATTTTCTCAATACATTTTTAAGTTTCCTGGAAGAAATCCAACCATTTCCTTCCATTTTGATTTATTTCACTTTCATAATTCCATCATGCGAACAACAGATTTATCCAGAACGAATATTTCAGTTTTTCAAGATTTTTTCTGTAAGTAAATACTAGGAATATTCTTTCTGTAAATTTAGGTTTCCAAACAAGAATTGTCCCAATTTATTACCTTCATAATAAAATTATCACAGATGTCAAGTTTCTATTTATAAAATATATTCTGAATTACTTAGTAGCTAAACATCACATTTTTAAAGCCCCAGGCCTAAACTCCAGAATCTGACAATCAAAAGTTTGACACTTTGAGGCCAGAGGATGGTGGAAGAAGTTTGTCTCTTAACAGTAACAGTACCAGTTCAGAAAACACAGTAACAGTTTAGAAAAATAAATGTTATATGAAAACTACTCCCATTAATTTCACAGTTGTTAACTGCCTCTGCTTAGCAGACCCTAACTTTTCTAGATGCATCAACAGTTTATTTTCATGCTGCAAGCACAAATACAAAATCATGCAAAGACAGAAAGACGAAAGACTACACAAACCAAAATGTATGACGGCATGTGGGTTAGTTGAAACAATCAATACTTCAACTATGATTTTGCTTGCAATATAACTAAAAAACTTTTTAGCAGTTCCACCGCAAGGATATAGTCATGGGAAGCTTACAGCCCAACCAAATTCGCACTAAAAACAAGCAAATAGCATGAAGCATAGGGAGTTTTTCAAAGTAAAATGCATTTACACTATTGATGCAGATAAGCATCATTCTCAAAAGCCAATTATTTTCCCAATGAATGAGCACTTTCCCATAGCTGAATCCAAATGTTTCATACTTTCACATGAAATTCCATTGGTCCAACTGTTCTACAAGGTTGGCATCCTGTAGTTATGCTTTAATTAAATAATTGCACAACGCAATATGCAGCACACACAACACAGAATAATGTATGAATGAAATATGGGCTAATAATACCTACAGGAATATTTTAATGCCTTAAGTGAAGGAAAAATTCCAAGTGCTAGGACCAGAAATAGACTAAATATGAACTAGAAAGGCTAACAAAAAGAGAAAAGTATCTGAGATTCACCAGTGGTCCTATCAGTGCGGTTTTTAATAGGAAAATCTTTTCACTGAGGAAAACATGTCATAACAAACAAGCGTCTCCAAAAAAAAAAAAAAAAAAAAAAGTCACACACAAGTTCATTCCTTCTAACAAAAAATCGTGCAATTACATCATATTGATGAGCAACAAAATTCACATATATATAGATGGACCAAAAAGCTCACTTGAAGATATGGAAGTTGAACATAACGAGCGATGTGATACACTCTCCATTTTTACCTATCCTTTTTTTGCCAATACATTTTTTTGTAACTAAAGGGTAAAGTGCTAAAAGTCAACAGTCCTTGGAGAGGCTATAAAAGACTCTTCGCACAAAATTTTAAACTTTACCACAAAAAAACCTGCATGTATTTATTCAGGTAGTTCTGACAGTTTTTCAAGATGATCTACAAGTGACAAAATTGTCTTTTCAGTACTATAAATCTACAGATATATAGGCACAAATATATGTGTTTGTGTGGATATATACAAATATATACATACATCCATACAAACACATACATGCATAAATCTTTGCAACCAGGGAGATAGAAATCCACAACACCAGCCCCCCTTCCAAATCTGGCCATTCCCTTAACTGAAAGCACACACTACTTTGTAATGCCTGGACATGACTTGGCTCCCAAGCAGGTGGTCAGAGCTGAACTAGCCAGAACCCCTCAATACAGCTTCTTCTTTGCTACCACTCATTAAAGTCTTGTTAACTTCATTTATAAATCTAGTAGTGTAGTCCATGACAGTAACTACCCGCTGTATAAATAAGGTCCAGAATAATTTGCACTAGTACTATGATTTTATGTGATTACAGTATAGACAAGCAGCCAGAAATATTCTTCTTCTAAACTAGGTGAAATCAGTTAGATTTTGTTTCAACAATGTAAGTACAGAGAAGCCTATTCTAACAGCAAAATGATACACTCACAGCATAGGCCAGGAGTATGTAAACTGCCTAAACCATAATAATTTTCTCTTTAGACATCATAATTTGTAGTTCTCCAAGGCAAATGCACATATTTTGGCAGAAGGAAAACAACAACAAAATAGTTATCTGCTCAGAGGTGTTCACCTTAGACCTCCTGTGCACATACATACACAGGAAGAAACACATGCACCGAACACTCAAATAGCCAAAAGCACATTTGTGCCACTGCCCATTTTCCATTCCTGACAAATTTCCTTGCTCAGTTCTGCATTTTTGTGTTCAGACCAGCACAGAGGAGCGTAGCTGGCAGGGAAGACCGGGCAGTCCTGCAGCACACCCAGCAGCAAAGACAACAGGGTAGAAAGAGTTGAGGTATTTTTAAACTTCTATTTATATGGTGAGATCTTTGGAGCAAATAATCTCTTCTCGTTGTCACCTACCAAAGGTGAATCAGGCCTGGAGATTTTATTATAGGCAGAACTAATGCTGTTTTGTATTGCACCAAGGTGATTGTCTGCCTGGGTCACCTCAGAGCTCATCTGATATTAAAGGCATCACACCTTTGTAGCATTCACATCATACTGGAAATAAAAACATGAATAACGAAAGAAACAAAATGGATTTTCCAAATCCTTAATACAGTCAGAAAATTTGGTCAGTCTGAAGATGACATTAACTCCACAGCCCTACATCAAATTATTTATTGTCATATTAGATATGAGAATTAGAACACAAGATGCTTGACATGAACGTGTCAAATAATAACTTAAGCAACAATAGTCTAAATTAGGTGTATGGGAGAGACAGTTTAGTTCTAGTGATTTTAGAGTCACTGACTGGCAGCTCAGCCACCATATCTGCTCACCTGTTTATCTTCATACATAAATAACACATAGTTAATGAAATAGAACTAAGAAAAAGCATAGGTTTTTTTATCCTTTTTTGTTTCTTCTAGTACCTTTCACTGAGACTGATAATGTATTTCAGCTCACAATTGTGCTGGGCTGTGTGCACAGTCACTCATAGCGTCAGCTGGCAGATGGTAACTTGGGAAACCATTCAAGAGTCTAAGAGTCACCACTAATTCCAACACATTAAGTCCTCCACTCATCACTGCTGGTGGCATCTTTTTCTTTGGATTGCTACAAGGAAATTTCAAATCTCTCCCCTTTAATGGTTAGATATTAGATTAAACTTTAAGATCTTATTAAAATCTAAGTTACATCTTTTCCTTTTCTATAAATCTGTGAAAGTTGCAATAAGGAAATGCTTATTGGTGTATAGACTGGTGCACCCCAAGGTACCTGAATAACTTTCATTTCAAAAATCAAATTACTCTGAAATGCAGAAATGCAAGAAAACAGTTTATTATCTGAAATATAACATACTCAAGTACCTGATTTCATATCTGAAAAACAGCAGATTTTAGTCAAAATAAAATATTTGAAAAGATGTTCATGATTCTGATCCATCACAAATCTTTTGTCTTCTAGGGAATAAAAATGGTTTCTGAAAGGACTGATTTAGCTCTCAATGATTTGGACGCAACTCCAGGAGACCAAGAGCAGCAGCTTTGCCACTGTCACTCGTGACAAGTAAATTGCTAAGATGGGAGTGGCAACAAAACTTCATTTAAAAAACTATCTAGAGTTTAAAATAAACCATCTACAGTTGCCTCTCAACCCATTTGCCAAAACAGATGACTGTCATCTTCATTTTCCATACACAGTCAGCTTGGATTACTTAAAATGGATGAAATTCAGGGAAAAAGAGAGACAACTAAATCAGCCTGAAACCAGATCTTAGAGTTTAAACCAGCTCCCAGCTAAACATTTAACAATGTGGAAAGCTGAAATTCTCTTAAAAATAAAGTTTTGACGTATTTTTTTGGCCTCATTGTATCTTTGCAAGGGCAGCAACTGTTGCATTTCAGTCCTCAGACATCCTTGTCTCTGTTTCTATGGGGCATGAAATATTCTAAAATGGTTTAGTACTTTGCTTTCTTACCTAACTCAGTATCTCTATAAATCTGCCTCTGCTTCATTAGCTTTGGAATCACAGTAACTTCACCAAAACTCTGTTTACACTGAAAAGGCTTTGACTGCATAAGCTACAGTAATACGGACGGTGTGAAGTAGGCAAATATTAATAATAATAATAAAATAAAAATTGACTATTGGGGAGCATACACACACAAAAGGGACCGACGACACAAGTTCCCAAAGAGATATTCAAATACATCTGGTTTATTCTAAATCATGACTATATATTTGCCATTGCTGTCTTATTCCTGTAAAAAACCCAGTTCTCAGTTCACACAGAAAGTGCTATGTACTGGCTTGGCTTACTAAGTGTTTTTAAACAGATGAACAAAGTAACATGAAAAACTGACAAGTTTCTCTTCACCTCCTACTTGTGTTACTCCATTTCACTCTTCGTTCCTTCCTCCCTCCCACTCACACACACGCATTGCCAGGCAGACAAGAGGATTACACGATCACAGGTTTGTTGTAAACCTTTTAAAGCAGGTGTGTCAGATAGATGGTGTTTTTCAACACATGAATTGTCCATACAGTGACATTCCTAGTTATTGCATGACAATTTTGAGCCCACAGCTCATTCCTTGTTTTTAAAGGAATCATCTTTACCCAGATGATTGGCAAGAAGATATTCACATTTCATACAGTTGCTTATTTATTGCTGAAGTCTACTGTTTACTCATTCAGCCTACCATCTACTCATTTAACACTGAAAAAGAAAGATGGACAAACTAAATCAACCAAATTAGAGACAGCAGAAAGGTTTTAACTGGGTACCCTGCACCTTCAAAAGCTACTGAAACACCAGCTTTCATTTGCTCTGTTCCCACAGGCTCCCTTCATATCTCGCCAACACAAAGGGAAAATCCTGGTCTCCTCTATGTTCCTGCCACCCAGCTTCATTCTGCTTAGTATCAACCCCCAGAATCAGCAAACCCTGGATAGGCAAAGAGGCTCACTAAATCACGCACAGAATCACAGAATGGTTAAGGTTGGAAGGGACCTCTAGAGATGATTGATGACATTACAGAAACTGAGGCACATCCCTTTAGTTTCAGTCTTACATACCTCCATGCTTTCTCCCATGAACTTCACTAGGCAGCAGTGATATAATCTAGTTGCTAATAATACTACAGCACAGCATTACATTTCACTAGGAGCAGCGCTATACAAAGAGTCTGAATCATGCTGCGCTACAGGCTATTAGAGCTTCAAAAATGAGTTTGAAAAAGAAAGTTTAAGGCAAATCTAGAACTTCAATTTAAAGACTTCAGCAGCTGTTAAATTCAATGCTTTAGCAGTTCAGCTTCTGTCAGCAGCTTAGGGCAAATTTTAATAATGGATAAACAGAAGCAATACCCATTAGAAGCTATAAAATCCTCAAGCATAATAAGTTGCCATGTTAAAAACTTGTCAAAAGTCACCATTTCTACAGGTAACTCTGGGCTCACTGAAAACATGGCACTGATTAAAAAAACAAAAACAAAAACAAAACCTCTTGGCTCAGTGACATCTTGTTTCCAAGTAGATCCTAATTGCATGGAAGTAGCACAGGGTAAAGTTTTAATCTGTTTTACAAGACTTATTATCATCTCCAGAGTTCTGATCAAGAACCCAAGCTCTCCGGACACTCGTGCCAATTCAATGCATGAAATAACGTACTACCACTGTGAAAATATACTTCTAATAAATGTATAGGCTACATGGTTCAGACATGTATCAGGTATATTTAGATCAGTCACGCATAGTAAACTGGACACCAAAGCATGTTGATATTTATAGGTTACTGGGTCAACTGTATCCTGTGTCTAATCAAGCCAATCCTGCAGAGCAGACTGTATGCCAAAGCCTCCTGAAATCTGTCACTTCACTTAGTCCCAACCAAGTGAACCAGCAGACCCACAGGATCTATGGCTGTACATGAGACAGTAATTCACAGGACTGTCTTGCAAAATATTAAAGAAATATTTTAAATGAGTTTCAGAAATAAATGAAAATACCCTAAATGAATAGAAAAGCAATTTCCTATTAGATGTGTATTATCCAAATAAGACACCGGTAACCTCACAACAATTCTCTTTATAAGAAGAGAAAGTAGTCTTCTCTTCAATGCAAGGTATAAATCTTTCTTTTTGTACTTGTTTTCAGAATAGGCCAGAAGTATTTCATCTTCATCAAAAACATTTCTTTTTTTCATATAGCACTTAGAAGTGTTATAGACTTAATTGTTTGCCTGTTTTATTGATAATAAGTTATCTCAATAAACTCAATAAGCAACAATTAACTTTCAATAAGCACATGGAATCAAGGGGTCTTTTCTCAAAGCTAATGGTAAAAGTAGCAATAAAAAGGTAGGCATCACAATATGTCAATTCATATTAGTCTAGACTCATTTCCAGATGAATGAAATTCATAAACAAGAAATTAGGAAATCTCAAGTTCTTGTGAAAAAAATAATCACTTGTATACAATCTTATTTAATCCTTTCACTGGCCTCTTGCAAGTTACCACTCAATACCTTAAAATCCATCTGAAGAGAGTAACGCCCACTGAGCACCAATAAATGCTGCTTAACAGGCAGCAATGTTCAGAGAACAGCAAAATACCACATAACCTCTACATAGTATTCAATTTCACAAGTATATCATAGTAACCGTTGGAGATATAAGCTTGGTCTTTTTTAAGTAGTAATTTCCACCAGAAACCTGGCTATGTTTTATATTCCACTGACGATGAAGTGTATCTACAGGAGAATGTATTACCAGTATTCCTTACAGAAGAGGATAAGTACTACAATAAAACATCAGCAAGCTTACTAACATGAGGCTTGCTTCAAGATGTTCATTCATTCATTCATTGGTAATGCTGAAAGTTTACAGTCTCTATTACAATCACAGAGTAAGCTAACCTTGTTATGCTCCTGAAAAAAAGTCTTTAAGCACCTATCCACGCTATGGGAAGGCTCAGCTCCCTGTAAAAATACTAAAAGCACTTCACTGAAGAACACCATTTCAGTGGATATTTCATAAGTCTATGAAGTCACTAACAATAATGCTGGAGAATAAGAACCACTGAAGCAATTTCAATCATGTCAAAATGAGCTTTCATATTTAGAAAAACCCTTAAAAAAAGATATTCTTTCTTCTCCAACAACTGGCAATTAAATTACTCAAACATTGCTGCTCATCTGTCTCAAACAGAACACATTAAGATAAGAATACCTTGCATGATGCAGGGCAGAACTGTGTCCACAAGGGAAATAATTTCAAAGTATTTTTTTTTATTCTTTGAATCATTTCCTTTAATATATTACTACCAATTCCAATCACCTTAAAGAAAGTCTTTGTGGGTGTAACAAAAATCATTTTATGTTAATGTAAAAGTGAAGGGCATCTCTGTGGAATTTTTTTTTTTAAGGAACTGAAACAAAACACAATGAGTTTCAACTAATCTTTGTTATTTTTGATACATATTGCTAAATAACAACTCAATAGAAGAGGCAACCTGTCAGAACAAGTAAACTGTTTAACAAGCAAATATGTTAGAAGTAGCAAATAATTTCTTGTTCACCAATCATCAGAATTACCAAAACTGCAAATCTCTTTACTAAATGCTACTGATGGATGAATGATGCAAACAGCTCTCCATGAATATTCATTCAAAACTACAAATGAATTTGTTTCAGCTCTATCAATTTTGCATTTATATTCCTTAAATAAATGGAAAAGGATGGCAAGCATACCCAGAAAGGGGTCCATGAAAAATTTCAAGCCTTATGTGTGCAAAGTCTTAGAGAAGCTATAATTATTCTTTAAAAGGGCATACCTTTTCTCTTCTTTTCAAGAGGCACATATGGGAAAGAAATCTCACCTGGTTTTATCACAAATAGGTAAGAGGCTATGAAGCCTGTTTTTCAAAACTTCTTAAATAAACCCTTTTCAGTTGAGGAGAATGTGATCTGTCTGTATACTTTTCTGTAAACTATAATCTTTCAGGGACAACACTTGACTGTAATCTTAATCCTTGAGTGAGATCAGCATAACTGAGTTCCTCCAAGTCCCAAAAATCGGACAGTCACTTTTGTGATTTAGGACAAGACCCTAGAAATGAGAAAGCAGCATCAAACACTGAGAGGGGGACTGTGACTAAAACTCCTCAGCAGTCTTGTTTTGATCTTCAGAGTTTCTTATTATTAGAATAGCCTTTGCCTTTTACCACACATACTTCTCTGAGCAGAAGTAATTTTAAGAGTTGGGTTGGACTTCAAGCTAGGATAGGGACCTGAAGTCTTTGCAGTAGTGGTGACAAAAGCGGCTGTCATCAGCATGACTACAGCATACCTAGCTGCGACACTGTCCTCACTGGCTTTTGACTTAAACCAGTTACCTGTATGGCACTGCCCTGCACTGCAGAGCCAAAGAGCATGGCTGCATCATGGACAGGGATCTCCAGCAGGATGTTGTGCTGTGCAACACAGAGCAGCTGAAGAAGAAAACTTATTCTCTATAAGCTACTTCTTAATTTCTCATGCTCAAAGCAAGAACAAAACAACACAAACAAACAAACAACAACAAAAAAAAGCCACATGAGGAAGACTAATTTTAAGGTGGTTCAGAGACAAAATGAGAAACTGTTTATGGTTGAAATCTAGAAAAAGAGAAAGGTAAAATTTCACAAATTCTTTCTCTGCTTCTTTCTTGACAATGTTAGGTGGAGGCTGGCTGCTGAAGACCCTTCTGCCTGGGAGAAACGCAGACATCTCTTCTGCTCATGATCTGTAGATGACCAGGAAAGCTGAAGCATTCCTTACAGTAGTAGTCACTTGAAGCAGCTCTCCCATATAAGGGACCAAACCAGAGCCCTAGTAGAGACCACATTAACACACAGCTGCACTTCCTTATTTCTGAGTGTCGTCTTTTGGCTTCTGCTTTGTTCTAAGGCAACAGAAAGGCTAGCTTAGGCCAAAACGAGGGCAAAGTCCTAGTGCACACTTCTATGCAACCGCTGTAAGCAATAATGCTATTGTAACATTTATCCATTTCCTTTAAACTTTTACAATCTCTGCATTTACCAGCTTCTTAGGCCAAGCTTTATTTACCTACATTTAATTACCAACCTCACTCTTACACCTCCTTGCAGCCAGAGACCATTTCAGAATCGACTACCCTGAAAAGCACTGATATGTTTGGAATCTTTCATAACTCTGACTTCAAACACTGATGAAACTCATGCAAGTACATTCACATTACATGCCATTGAACATGCTTAATATAGTATGTATAATGACAAGAAAGCAAGTGTGCAGCACTCCAGAGACACCCTCCCATACACCATTAATATATCACTGGAATTGAGATGATGCATATATAACTGTAGGGTGACACAGAAACTATTGCTTCATCCTCCGAAAGATTTCTACTTAACCTGGTGACTTAAAGCTGTAAGCTCTCTAGAGTCAAAAAGACTCAAATTCTGAATTGACAAAATTTAGGTTTATTTTATGACTGAAAAAAACATGCATACAGCAGAAGATGGCCTATTTACTAAATTCCCCTGCCTGCTGCTTCACATATGTCATATATACAGTAAGACTCAGTTTCAAGAGCAGCTCTGTGAGCAACAATCCACAATTTCATCTGGCTCAGCCACAGGCTACAACCCTGGGCTAACCCCCAGGTACAACTCCAGACTACTCCTTTTTTGATGTTTTTTGCATATTTGGGCCACATAATATTAGTCTCAGACTGGTGTTTAAAATGAAAGGGCAAACCTCAGTTCAAAAACATACAAGCTAAAAAAATAACAAGAGTTTTAAGCCTGGTATTTTACACCCATATCTGTGTTATGAAAAACATATAAAACTAACTGCTGGTGATAGGACTAGAATTGCAATGGATGGATAACAGGTAAGTAGTTTGAAGGTGCTTTTGAACATTCCCTAGCAAGGTGGCCACTTCCACCTTTCCCTCCTCTCGGGTATGGGTCTCTCAGCTTGTATGTGCTTGGAAACCCATGAAACTTCTTAAGCTACAAAGAGAAGTTTCATGCTACAGCATGTGATAGGAGTGACGGCTGCTGTAGATCTCTATAACCAAAGGGACCCTAGGCTACTCATTTTGTGGATGTCAACATATGGCCAACATTAAAATAAACTTATAAGTAACCATTTAATTAGCAGATTTCATCTGTAGTTTTAAAGAGCCTTTAATTTCAAGAATGGTCACATATGCCATTAGCACTTACTCTGGGTATCTGAAATGTTCCTGGTGGGAGGGGAAAAAAAAAAAAAAAAAAAAAAAAAAAAAAACACACACACACCCTGCTTTCTACTGCAAGATTTCTAGTTGGTCTTTGCAATTCTGAAATAAGTCTCTGCAAGTAACAATACTGGAAAAAAAATCCTCAAACTGAGTAAATCAATCCATAAGTATACCACTTATCATCAAATGAGGAATTGCAGAACTACTTTTTAAGAAATCTTGCCACAGATGATACAGAAAAATTGTACCACTTTTTCCCAATTTTTGTTTCTTGTTCATTTGCACATTCATTATATCTTACTTCATCTTGTATTCCCATCTGGCTAGGAACAATCTTGCTGCACTTGGAGGGAAAACCTTGCCTGCAATAAGTGCCCAAGATGTTCACGAGCAGCATTTCCCTTCGCTGTTTCTTATGCTATTAACTATTAACTGACTCAGTGAGCTGCTGCCCCTCTCCTGGATTCCCAAATTCCTGCCCACTTTGGCAGTGGTTTGAACTTCATTTGCTGACTTTAATTATTTTTTTTATTTAAATGTGCTCCTGCAGTGTTACAGGCTGCCACAGCTTCTCTTAGGTGATCTGCAAGGGTCACTAACATGTAGCGGGGAAACTTGTTTATTCAGTTGTCCTTCAGCCCTGATCTGGAGATCATTAATCCGAACTTTCCGTACCCCAAACACACTAAGAGGCCTCTCAAAGCAATGGAGCAGAATTCAAAGGCTGTCTAGGATGTGCAGCTTATAGGAATGAGAAGGGAGTGTCCTCCACTGGTGCTTCAGACATCTGAAAGAAAAAGCCCAAAACAACACAGAACCAAGAAAAACAACAAAACAAAAAAAAACCAAAGCCTTTTAACTTGACTTCTTAAGAAATTAATATCTAGGCAGCCAAACTGTCTCTGCGTTTCTCTCCCAAGGCATTTCTAACCTCGTTGCTAAATTTTATTAGAACTGGCCAAAGGACTCGTAAGAGTCATAAGCTATTGCATCCCTACCTTTCATGAAATAGGTGTCTAAACATAAGAAAGTACAAGCTCAGCTCCTGCCCAGAACCAGAAACATTCCTCTAAAGTTACAGAAAAAAATCTTCAGTCAGAGAATTGCCTTCTCAGAGAACAAAATCTATCTGCAAGACACAAACACAGAGGAAGTCAAGCTACACTGCTCTCAGAATGAGGATTTAAAAGATAGTTTCTGCTCCACAGACTGACCACCAATATTTTGCAGAAGTGGAGGAAAAAAAAAATTACAACCAGCATGTGAGAGCCAGAGCAGGAATATCTAGAAAATCACAGGCAGAGGATACTTTACTTTTAAAAACCAGAGGCAAGGGATCTCTAAGATGGGGCAAAATTAATTAAAAAAAAAAAAAATCTTTCAACCTCTTCTTTGCAAGCAGGATGAAGTAGTGGCACTACAAGTGTTTTTCATGGTGTTTTCTCTTGTGTCTAAGAAATAATTGTGTTGGGCATGGATTGCAGACAATATCAGTATTTTTTTTAAACACATGGAAAGTTTTTATCTTTCTTCCACTAAGATCAAGTGAAAAGAATAGAAAAAACACATCAGAAATAGGACATACAGGTAGAAACGTGAATACAAAATATATCTGAACAACTTCATGATACAGAGCTCTGCATAACTATTTGTATTATTCACACTGCAAATCTCCTTGGCTTAATGTCTGTTAGTCACTTGTATAAAACACAATTTCATTGATAAATGCTTATTATGGACTAAAATTTTACAAATTTCATAAGGCACCTTCAAGAAATTCTATAGAATTATGCCATTCCTGACCAAGAGATGAGTGTTTTGTCTGTGATATGATGACATAACAGAAAAGGCTGTAAGAAGAGGTTTAGATGTATAGACAGTAACAGCCACCTCCACAGAGAATCTATACCAAATATCTATAGATGTATGAATAGCTACATAGATGTACATGTATTTATAAATACACACTCATACACATACGTGCTGTCCATGTCAGAGTCCGTCTGTGAAAAACAGATAGAGAACTTGCTAAAACTTAAACGGACAACAAAAATTTATCAAAGGCAGAAGACAACCTGCTTAAGGAAGTAGTAGAAACAAACTTTCTTATAGAAATACATCTTGACTAAATTAGGTGAATTTATGTTCTAAACAGTGTGACTCACACTGTAGGAATAAAAATTGTTTATAACAGCACTATAAAGAACTATGAATGTCTTCAATTTTCCACTTATTTCTGAAAAATAATCAAAGTTCTCCAATGTAAAGCAATATTCTCTAAATAGAAAAGTGATTTTGCATATGTGTCACTCCCTTATGTAGAAGCATGTTTCCCCCCACCCTTTTTTTGAAAGAAAATATATATATATATTGAAAGAGCATGTAGCTTAGTCCAGTGCATATAAGTTTATTCCCAAATAAAGTGCGAGAGCTATCCCTGGCCTTCAGAAATTAACTTTATCAAATAGGTCCACCTTTGCCCCAGATTTCCCATTTACAAACTCAGGATATTGACATTTATCTCTCTTGAAAAGTACTGAGATGAGTAGATGATATGTAAGAACTTGATATCCACCTAAGATCTAGGTAATATTACTGCTTTGGTAATCTCATGTTTTGCCTGAAGAAGAGCAGAAAAGGGAACCTGATGCTTCTGGAAAACAAAACACAAAACAAAAAAGCAGAAAAGCATCTTCCGGTACTCCTTTCACCTTATTGAAGCACTACAAAGAGACCCATAAAGGAGATCTTATCTATTTTCATTCGGCTGTTTCTCATCAAATCTGTTTCCTTTATCAGCTCTGCAAACCACAGGACATTTTTCTATCTTATCTCTCACGATAAAGACTGCAGGCCCAGTATAAAATAATGCTAGCCTCAAAATCGACCAACTTTTACTTAAATAACATCATAGTCCTGTAAATCTTTTTTCCTCTAAATACCAAATGAAAACATTTTCTATCTACATTTTATTTACAAATATTGTGTGGTTAGATATCTTCATATATATGATGTTTCCCAATAACTTTTTGTACAACAGGAGGAGGAAATAAGTAACCATTTATTTAATGTAGGCCTGAATCCATTATTTATGGCTTTATGACTATTTATGACTATATTTTAAATGTTTTAATCTAACAGTCTGGTATATATATCTGTATCAATGAATGAATTTTTTCCCTCAGTCTTCCAGATAACAAATAACAAGAATCAACTCCTGATAATATATTTAAAAATATTTAAACCAGCTTTTAAATATAAAAAACTCAGAAGTCTGTCATTTTTTTCCACGTCTTTTTCAACAACAATAAAAAAATCAGTTACCTAAAAGAGAAGTTCAGCTACCTTAGAGGACTGAATCTCAAATCAACACAGAATCAAATATTTTTTATTCATGAAACAAAGCAATTTACTATATCAAAAAAAAAAAAAAAAAAAAAAAAAAAAGGGAGGGGAAATATCAAATGAATACAACCTACATTACACTACATGCAACAAAAAGCAAGCTTTTGTAATGGTTGCCAAAGCAGTGTCTGGTAAAATGGTGATAAAATAGATATGGGAAAACACAGCTATGTGGGCTTTATGTCCAACAGTGGGAAGAAGGAACAAAACAACACAAAAGCTTGATAAAGAGTAAAAATCTATCTTTAGGCTTACAGTAATCCTGTTAAATATTACCCAGTTATTTGGTATTTTTTGTAAAGCATGTTCCTGCAATACCCAAATCTACAGAGGATTAGGTATTTTATCTATTTTACCATGTACAATGTCCATGCAATGTTTACTCCAAGACATGGAGTAAAATACCAAAGTAATTGCAAATGGCTCATTGATGTCATATGCTTTCGATAATTAACCAATATCTTAGCAATGCCCCCACCTGGTGGCCAGGTGGCAAATTCTATTTGGCCAGGTAAGGGATGCAGAGGGTCTGCACACAACTCCACAGAATTGCCTTTACTTTTTTCTTTTGGAAAATTTAGTCAAAAGAGAATTTGGTGAGGAGGAGGGTTTACAGTAGATAGTGGACCTGAAGACAACTCATTTACCTCCTGAAACACTCACTCCCCAGACGGTTCAAGGTGTTAGAGAAATCATATAATGGAATAACTGTCCACTACAATCAAAGGGAGGCAACTTTCCTGAGAAACTACATTGATTTAGGCCAAAAAGATTTTCACCTCCAGAGCACTGGAAGAGAGGAATCCTAACATGGTTTGAAGGATGACCAAGAGTCCCACCAGGCAGCAAACAGCATGACCCGGCAGCCAATAGCCAGCCCATCTCACCAAAAGAGAACAAATAAGGCATAATCCAGGCAGGAGAACCTTGAGTTTTGAGGTCCAGTAGACTATGTCTAAAGTCTTACCCGCAAATGGGCTAAATTTTTTGTATCCCCCAAATAACTGGAACTGAAGGGTTCCAGTTTATGAACAGTGAGAGCTCTATACCAGCTAGTTAAAGTCTGTGCTATCTTTTCTTGCATATCTGAGTCATCACAGAAGCAAAAGTAAAAAAAAAAAAAAAAAAAAAAAAAAAAAAAAAAAACAGCAGTTCCAATTTCTTTTAAAAGCAATTTTATTTTTTTTTAATTTTTTTAATTTTTTTTTAATTTTAAAAGCAAATTTCTTTTTTTAAAAAACCTTTAAAAGTGTGGAAACTCATTTCAAGCGTATTGATTTGAAAGCTTCTCTAAAACAGTTAAGTAAATTTAGGGTCTTTTGTCAGTCAGCCCTTAAAACTTAACAAATAGTGCAACTCTATCATGCAATTGAAAAGACATCAACATTTCCAATATTGCCAATTTTGGTTATTCAACCCGAAAGACTTTAAACTTGCCTGTTCACTAGATCTCCCATCAGGATTCATTTCATGTGATTGCCAGCTTAAAAATCCACAAGCAACAGCTTACGTTTAGAAACATAAAAGAGTAGTGCAGATAGCCAGCAGCATTTCCAAAAGGTAGGGACCTTGTGCAAAATTGAAAAAAACTGTAAACCAGAAACAATAGCAAAACCAAGACTCTCATGGTTCCATCTGAGATACAAGGCAACTGTATGAATAATATCCTTCCAGTACTGTAAATAAAAAGGGGCTCTAGGCAGTGTCTGACAGCGGATTAAATGTTTATTATACTATAGAGAAAAACCAACAACCTAGGCTTCAATGCTTTCAGCAAGATGTTTACTGATTCTAATTCTGTACTGAAGATGCTGCCCACCTGTCAGTCTGAATAAATGAATGAAAGAAAAGCTGTTATATTGTAGGAAAAAAAAGCATGAAAAGAAACGCCAGTGAAAGAAGTTACAATTAGTCAGGCTACAAGTGTTTACTGGGATGGGAAATTAAATCTGCAACACGAGAAAGGGAGCTGGCAAGCAGAGAAATACAGCTGTACACAGCACTGTATCCTCTTTCAATTGCTTAAGTTAATCTCTTTATTGTTTTTAACACTAAAGGTAGGATAATAGGACAGGGAAATAACTGTAATAAAATATCAAGGAGGAATTAGTTATACTTAACTGCATTTGTCCTGCACAGCTTTAATTGCATTTTGAGACATTCTGGCATTAGTATCTAGCGAGTGAAGTGCACACAGTAACGAAAAAAGATTCTCTCCTGCTCCCTTACACACACAGTTCTAAGTAACACGCCAAAAAAAAAAATACAAAATGTCAGATTTCAAATACTGACCCTGTTGTTCACAATACTTTGGTTGCTGATGGTTTTTTAAGCTTCAAAGTAGCCGACAGAGGAAGAAGAAAAAAAGGAGGGAAAAGGATTCTGTTCTTGTATGATTATCTTATAAACAACACAAAACACATGTGGAAACTCCTGGAGCCAGAACATACTAGCTCTAACACAGCTTTTGACAGCAATTTCCAGGCTTGAATATATGAAGAGGGTGTACAGAGCAGACTAGCTTTTTTGTCTAAAATAATTAGCTTTCCAAACTAAACAGCTCCAGGAGCTATTGCACAAGCTCCGTACCTGTGGAAAAGACCTATACTAACATGGTGCTTTAGATTTAGAAATGATACCTTGCATCTTCTAGAAGCAGGTAGAAAACTAACCAAAAGAAAAAACGCCTTCCCAAAAACTCAAATGCAACAAAGCTAAAGAAACACAGCAATTCCTGTGACAGTAACACTAACTCTCCCTCCAAGTAAGGTATGTTTATATAATATAATGCCCTCAAATTTGGCAGGAGGGGAGAGAACCTTACTGAAAGACTAGATATAAGAGTAGACACTGAGATATCAGAAACCACAGTCTAAAAAATAATGTTAAAGGCGTCATGACATGTATGTAAACATGGGCCTTCCCTTGGAATAAACAACAAAATTAACATTAGTGTATTTAAATTAATACTCCAGCACAGAGCATACAGCATATAAACTGTGCATACCTCTATGCAGTACATAGAGTACATAGAGTACAGTACATAGCATTGACTGTTTTACCAGGTCATTCACTTTCAAGACTCTAAAATGCTGACTTAAATCACATGGTATTGTTTCAGTTTGACCTCCAAAACCCCCCCACCAGTTTCAAATTTAATCTTCCAATTTTTAGGTTTACGAAGTCATTCAAATATGCCGATTCATACTCCTGCCAGGAAAAAACGTACCATCTGCAAATACCCTGCAGTCAATACTTCATTTTTTCATATTAGTAATCTTTTGCCCAGAGAAACAAGTAGCATGGTTTCTTGCAAGAGAATCCACAAGTGTTTACACAGCTTGAATATAGAGAAAATGAATATTTATTGTGATTTAAAACCACCTTCTGAATTTGACATTTAGGCATATATTTCCTGAAATAACCAATATTCTCCTCTAAGCACAGACCATTGTATTCTTTTTGAACGGAAAAGCTGCCTCTGACAGTGTTTTTTGCATTCATGAATAATTTGAGAACTGAAGGCCACATGATTTCGGTTATACTGAACAGTACTTTGTCTTCATTAGACAAAGTTACCCAACTCTTAGCAAGTCATTTGTTACAAATTAAAATTTCTACATTGCTGTATATTTTTCCCCAGACCATAGAATACGGTTAAAGAAAGAACTTTAAGCACTTTTTTTTTCCTTAAATTGTGAAGCACACAATAATGAATACCAATCAGCTCCCACCCAGCTTGAAACCTCAGCTGCACAGCCTCATTCAGCAGGAATAAAACTATCCCAGCAATTCTCACTGGGACACAGACATTCGGTAGCTGTATAACACGTGACCAGAAGATCAGAAATTGTGGAAATTGTGTTAGCATTTTAAAACAGCTTTTTGTTCGGTTTTGTTTTTAATTCTTACTGACTGTGTTTGATAGTGTCAGAACTTCATCAAAACACACTGATACAGAGTAGTTCTGCTTGGGGGTCTCTGAAAGCCTTAGGCCAAGGTGTTTTCTGACCATGTACAAAATGGTTTCTAAATGCTCCATAACTAGCTGTCACTTTGAAATCAGAGCAACTTCACTGATCCTGTATAAACTTCTCATATTTGTCAAAGAAGAGGTTTCCTTACTATCCAACTTGTAATTACTTTGACAATACTTTTAAAACAGAGTATACATATGAAATAAGCCCCTGCAAATCATAAAACACAGGATTCTATTGCTCATCCAATCAGCAAAAATCTGGGAAAAGACTGGGAATGTGATAGCAGGGTAGATTGGAGACCAATGCAGCAAAAGGTTATTCCCTTTGATATTCAACACCACAGCATTTCAAAAGAGATTGACAACTTGAGCTTTAAAGGTTCTCCAGAGAGAGATACCAGTGCAGATGAATGACAAAGCTGCGACTCTGAAGATGAGAACAAGACAGAAAAATTGGGCTCCCTAAAGAAAGTTATTTTTACCGTTTTCTCCGCAACGTTTACTTCTCCTTCTCCACCACTGTCCAAACAGAAGCATTTTATTCTTTCTTTGCATCCCTTTTGGTTAATTTTGGGCATTATGAAAACAGTAAAATTAGTGATGCCTGTCTAGTCAAGTCACTTTACCCTTTCAGTATCTTTTCATGGATCTTGGGAACAAACCAAAACAGTGGAAATTACAACGCATTTCAGGTAACTTCTGCTAACTGTGCTGGCCAAGAAATACTGGGTAAAACCACCATTACTCAGATTTCTTAGGGAGTTTTCGTAAGTATCTTCTGGGCCTCACTTTCTGTCCACACATCACTTATAACTGTATATCTAATGAAGAATCAGGTTTATATCCTTTGCCCTCAGTAGTAAAACACCACTCTTCCAAACCAATGACCCAAATGATTAAAACAAACAAAAACCATCTTATGTCTATTTTCAGAATAAAACATCAACCCATTACTGGACCAAATGTAATGCCTGCCTTTGCAAGAATGGCACCCAACACCTTTCACCACCACTTCCAGATCGTTAAAAACATATAAGAGTGAGAAAATACTATAAAGGCATCGGAAGCCTATCACCAAATTCCTGCCTTTGACTCTAAGCAGAATGTTTTGAGCTCTTGGACAGATACTGTTCTTGCTTATTTTCTACTACTAGGCCAGTGTGCAATTATTATAGGATTTATTAGCTCATTAGGGCATCACTCAGGTTTACCTATTTTCCTGAACCTTTGGAACTGTATATTTTGAAACTTAAGATAGCTGCGATCACAACTTGAAAGATTTGGATTTCTTTTCAGACACTTGCTCTTACCCAGACAAAAAGTTTTTGTACCCTGGATGGTACAGAATTTTTTCTTAGCTGCCATATGTATTTCATACAGAAAGTCAACAGAACAACAACTTATGTATTTCATACATAAATTTCATACTCTTAATTCATACATAAGTAAACAGGAAAAAAAAGTGATCGTAGCAAAGTAAACAATCTCGTGATCATATTCAGTTCTAATGTATTCTAACCTATATGCCATGTCTATCTTGCCCAGAAAGGCAGAGAAAACTACTTATTTGGTTAGGGTCTTTCACACAGTCACAATGAAAGTGGACAAACAATAGTGATTTGAAGTAGACAGCTGCTTTCTCTGCTACATCTGCACAGTTACTTGATCTCCTGAGTTTTGACTAGTCCAACTGTCCCTGCTTGAGAAAGCTTCAAATGATACCAGACGACCCTAAGCATGGAAGCCATAGGTCAAAAGTCATAATTATCAATCAGGAGATACCTGGAATGTTTACCCATTTCGCAGTGCAATTATCTGAATGCAGATAAAACATCTCTTTAGAAAGTTAATGTGCAGCATTTTTAAATAATACAGCTGCCAATCACCTGAAAGTCTGAAAACTCTTCATGGAAAGTTGAAAAAAAACACAGATTGCAAAACAGAGTTTCACACACAATTCCAAAAATTAAAGGGCAAAAGAAAAAAGTGCAAATAAGAAAACTGGTTTCAAATTTGATGGAAGCAGGATACCACAGCCACAGCAGCAGAAAAAAACCCTAAAGTTCAAATTACAACTTCTTTTTTTTTGCAATTCAATTATATTTAAAATTATTTTTTACAATTCAATTATATTTAGCTTTTTATTAATGCCCTATAACTAAAAGGCAAGCACTTCACATTTTTAATATATGATTTTAATCTGATTTTTATTTTGTGTCTCCAGAGAATTAATAGTCCATGCAAGACTTAAGACTTATACAACTCCTTTATCATATATGTGTTGCATTAATTTTACAGTATGTTTATGCACTTGAAAACACTTCTCAAGAAGAAAATCATTAAGTAGCATACAAAACTATATTCAAATACTCCAAGCTCTTGAATACCTGGTGACAGAAAAGTCAATACTAAAAAATAAGCAAACAAAAGAAATCCAGAATTGTTTAGTTATTGAAATAATGAAATGATGCACTGGTTTTAATGAAGTGAAAGAAACAAATCAAATCAAAAAAAAAAAAAAAAGAAAAAAAAAGTATCAAAATCCAGGATGGATAACCAAAAATAAGTTCAAAACCAAAATCCATCTTGTTCTCTGCTGGGAATAGGTCAAGATGATAATCTCAAGTAATATTTTTCTCTGATTCTATAGTACAGATAGGCTATGAAAAGGCATCATCTGTTTGAGGGGCATTAAGGGGCTAGGTGGGGGAGTTCCAGTTTCCTTCAACAATTAACATGTGGCCACCACATGAGACACTGAATTTAACACAGTTGGTCTTTGCACTTCGCCAGTTTATCTTAAAACACCATGTCTCTGGTCAGTAGCAATTCTGAGCATTACTCCTCTGCTTCCTACAAAGACCAGATTTGTAAAAGCTGTTTTGATTACCCAGGAGAAATTCAGAAAACTCATGCCAAACTTCTTAGCACAACTTGAACACATGTTGTCCATTGCACGATACATCATTTGTGTTAAGAAAGTAAAGATACAGCCATTCTCATGAAATAAAGGCAGTGGATATATTAGCTACTGGAGACCAGTTGTCCTCTACCATATTGGTTCAGGCAAAAAACATTTCCTAAGAGGAAAGGAAGGTATTTCATTGACATCATACAACAGCTTAACTGACACTGGAATCATGATATGCTCCATCAGGGAACAAGTCATGCTCTCATCATTTTCCCTCAATTATATTCATTTTAAATGAGAAATCTTTTGTGAAAAAATAGCTATTAGATTAATGTTTAAACAAGAACTGAAAGGAAAAGAGCATGACATCAAGCGTAGTCAGAAAATCCATGATACCAAGCAAGAAACTGAATTGCCAACTCAACATTTTTTCCTTTATTTTATTTTATTTTATTATTTACCCTCCTGAAGCCTTTTTAGCTCAGAGGTCTACCATGACTTTAAAGGTAAGAAAACTTAGAATTTCAAATCCTTAGTATTTTTGGTTGCTACTCCTAATTTCCCCTTTAGGTTCTTTAGGGCGGTCCAACCGATTCACAGCCTGTCTCATTTTATAAACTAAGCTCTTTTTACTGGTGGGACAGAAGCAGGTTCCTAACTTGACTTATCTAACTTGAACTAACCTGGACCAAAGCCCTAATGAAGACAGTATAATTTGTCATTATCCTTTTTAACATGGCAAGTCAAATCTTACATAAGGTAACAGCCATTCTCAGCCTCTTCAGTCATGTATCAGCTACTCTCCACTATTTCTTCATTAAGATTTTACCTTCCATTAAGCTGAATTAAACAATTCCAGCTATAACTTCCCCTTTTAAGTCACAAGAAAGCTGAGATCCAATTCTGGAAGAGAAGATTTTTAAAGGCCAGCTACCTTGTTTGCATGAGCGATGCAAATCTTGTTTAAATAACATCTTTAAATGTAACTGAGTTTTGTCAATCATCCCTTATAAGATTCACTTGTTAAGATTGTTAAGTTTTAACAAGCCAACTAATTTAATTTCACAATCCTACAGCCTTTCCTAAATAACACTAGATAAAGCCTTAGCATGCCGGGACCCAAAATTCATGTCCTTTTTTCCCTTCTACGCTTAGTTCCTACAAACTCTAATGGGTTCTACGATCACCAGCTAAGCTTCTTGAAATTAGTTATTAAATATGTATGTGTTCATGTGTGCACCTAGCTAAACGTTGACATGTCATGGCTGACTCCAGTTAAAGGCTCCAATTTCAAGAAAGATTTAATAAACACTCAAAATACCATCATCTCCCTAAAACTCTCAAGAGCGTGATTGCTATTTGAAATACACATTAAAATATTGACTATTGACAAAATACTGACTACTTTGCTTCTTCGTAACCCTACAGGTTGTACTTCATAACTCATTTTCCCACAAGGTTTTATAAGCTTAATCATGTACAACATACTGATAAGAGTCAGGAGTTTTCATATGTTCCCCCTCTCTTTTCCCTATGTATCTCAGTATTCTAAGTACAAAAGGTCTTTAAATCTCTCCTAAGATTTCCTCAGTTGCTATCAGTAAGTATACTTGTTTAAGATGTATTTATTGGATTGGGTAGTTGACTGGAAGTTACAAAAGAGCAAAAAGTAAATGAAATACTTGGTAATAAGCCAGATGTTAAACAAAGGAAAAAAGAAAAAATATCCCCATCTTCGTAGAATGAAAATTAGAGATATTTCTCTCTCAACCAGTATAGAATATTAAGCATGCTATCTTCACAAGCACATTTGAGAGCATCGGATATTCTTATTTAGTAGAAGGTATCACTTTTCAAAAGCTTCTACCTTTTCTGAGCCTCCAATGTCCACTAAAAATAAAATGTAACCATAAATAAAAGTTCAACTGACAATCTGGCAATTAAAGTTATGGAACAGAAGATGATCAAAATCTATTGCATCCTCTGACTTCTCTGTCAGCCTCCAGCAATACTCCAGCTCTCCAGCAAGAACGGAGACTCTCAGAATATTAATCTATTTGTGTATTTTATGGTTTAATCTCACCTTCATCCAGAGTTCCACAAGTTAATCAAGCGATCAAAACTGAACTGGAAGAGAAAATGAGAGAATCAGATAAATAACCTCTTAGAATAGCAAAGACCTTTATAGCAAAGGACCCACTGATCTTTTTTAGCAAAGCTCATTGGTTAATGAAGCAAGAAACCTAGACATGACCAGAGGAATGTCACGTGGATTTTGGCTACTGTCAATCTTGACAAAATGGATGGCCAGGTCAATTTGGGACATAGGACAAACTGGCAAGAGATTGAATGCAGGCACTTCTACCAGCAGATTTCATACATTTTGGCAGGGAATTCACATGTTGAAGACGGCAGAAAGGATTAGGTTGTTGTGCTGTCTTGGAAGGAAGAAACAATGAGTAAGTGGAGAGGAAAAAATAGATATTATAAAAGCATATATATAAAAAGAAGAATAACATGGACTAGACCACACTGCCACAAAATGTGGCAAATAAAGCACAGTTCCTGGCAAAGAAAATAACAGTTTGAGCTAAATTGCTCTTCTGAAACTTGTGGCACAGAGAGAGAGGGGAAGAACAAAAAAAAAGGCAGATAAAATACAGACACTTCAGGAAGTTTGGCAATAGCAATCTAACAGAGTAAAAAAAAAAAAAAGCTGTTGGGATTGAGATCTTAGTGGTGAGAAAATACCAATTTATCCCAGGCTATGCAGCGTGCATCAGTCTATTCAATGAAATACAAACCTATCTACCAAGTAAGCCAAATGTATTAAAGGCTAACTGTTGTTTAAAAACAAATCATAAAAAGATATTCTGCTGAATCATAAATGATTTCATCTGAAATCCCTCATATTCAATCAGCTCATACGGAACTAGAGGTAGAATACCTGGAAATCTCCCTTGAATTTCTCAAGGGCTCCTGCAAAACATTTCGGCACAAACTTCTGAAAACCTCTAAGGGATTCGAGTATCAGATCTGCTCTAGATACTCGACCTCATGTCCTGGCAGGTATTTCCTGAAAATAATTTAGGTAGAACTCAGCTCATGGATGAAGACACGCAGATTTATTTCATGCCCTAAACTCCCACTAGAGACAACACAGTCGAAGTCTGGTGAGCTACTCTGTTCTCCCCAAAATATACACCTACCTTCAGTCTGATGAACAGCTCTCTGGAATCTCTTCAGCTGCAGCTTCATAAATACTTGTTGCAATACTAAACAGGATGACACTTCTACAGAGCACTTACTGCATGTCTCGGAGACTTAATATTAGTAAAGGACTACGTGTGGCTTGCAAAGGCACTATTTTCTCTCAATTTCTGTTTCTTCATGAAGAATCCAACTGCAGGTGTCAGTGCTGCCTGGGACTGGAATCAAGTCAACATTTCTTATGAGCAAGCATTTTGGTTTGCTCAAAATAGGTCCATGTTTATTTGGATTTCTAGAGTTGTAAGTAGCTCTAAGTAAAGCACCTCACTTTGGCATATTCACAATGATAATTTTGCTCACAGCACCATTCAGATACTTCTGACTTGTTTTGATGTTCAGAAAGGTCATTATTCCATGCCTTTAAGTAGTGTTAAGCTGTATTCCTTCAGGCCTTACAGCTGATCATCCAATCTGGCATTTTAAACATCCAGCAATGGAGACACTCCAGCCAAGATGGTCTATCCAAATTTTCTGTTTTGAGTTTTTCTTATTGCCTGATCTGCACAAGTCCTGTACAGTATAAATTCATCATTCCTTCTCATAATTATTCTCTTTGCAAAAGTCTTTTATGCATTTCATAAGTTATGATCCTCCCTTAGGCTTCATTTCCCTAAGCTAAACAATTTGTTCTGCTATGCTTTTTCAGCAATCTGATAGCTTTTTTTGTTGCTTCACAACTTCCCTGATGCCCCATGACAAAAACTCACAGTACTCCAGATAAATCTAAAGATATATAAAGCAGATGGACTATTCCTTGATTCTCAAAGACACTACACTTGTTTGTAGAGCAGTAGCTGTATAATAAATCCTCCTCTATTACAGTGCTGAATCATGCTTTGCTTTGACTCATGGCAGTTTCTTCCCCATCTAATATCTCCTTAACTAGTTATTCCTTACCCTCTCTCTATATATAGTTAATTACTTTTGTCTACCGTCCAATTGACAAAAACTCTTTTCAGATTCTTCATTCAGTTGGTCAAAGGATCACTACGAATCTGTCTGCTCTCCTCAGACACACTAACATTCCCTCCTTGAACAGCAGCAGCTGAACAGTAAATAAACATGTCTCCAGTCACTCAGATCATTAATGAAACATGAAATATAGATACAGGTGAGGTTCTGAATGGAGAACTGCTTGAAAAGTTGTACCCTGCTTGATTACTTATCTCCCAAGATTGTTATTAAAACACCATGTGGACCATCTAAAGCTTTGCTGTACTCAGTACACAACACGTACTGCTGCTTCTTTACTCACAAAGCTCTTAACCAGTCCTATGAACAGATGTGTCTTGTTCATAATATTTTTATGACAAGTACATAACAGCTCCTCTTCATGTTTAAATGCTTGCAAGTGTCTTGCTTTTTATTTGCTGTAGGAATCAAAATATATTTATATGCCTGGTTAATGATTTTACATTGTCTCATTTTCTTCTTTAAAAGATCACTCCTGCATTTCCAATTTTGTCTGGCTTCTCATGCTTTATGTATGGTTGCAAGGAACTAAAGTTAGCAGTAGCATTTTATCAGCTAGATAATGCTACTTATAACTAAAGTGTTTTATGTTTAAATTCAATGCATTTAAAATGCATAAAGTTACCTAAGTCAACTGCTGGCTAAAACAGCTTAAAAGAAAAGTAAAATTAGTATCGGAACAAATATCTAATTAGATGGTGTCTACAGGCAAACAGAGTTTTACAGGTTACTTCACACTAAAGAATAGAAATAAAAATACGTATTTGAAATTGTAGTTTAACTTAAAAAAATACATATATTTGGCTTGTAAATCCTGTACGGTGTTTGACAATAACTTATGAAAGCTCTTGTCAATAACTTACCATTTGTCTGACAAATTAACTTCCCAGAGCCACACAGGCACTACACTTTCAAGAGCAGGATAGCATTCCGCAAAATGTGAGCAAAATGCAACAATCAGTACGTGGACAACCTAGGTGGTATGAAACTCCTTAGCAAAAATACCCCAAGTTATCCAAAGAATCATTTGCTGGATATAGAAGCTATTTCTTCTTTTCAAAGGAAAAAAAGAATCGCATCAGATTTTATAGTTATCTTGACTATAGACAGATTATCCCTGCTGTCAGTTTCATGACTAACCTCACCTCCCAAGGACTCCATCTCCTTTCAGCATACAAAATTCTGTAAACCAAATTGTTGTAGAATTCTGCACACCAGGAAGCTGCAATTCTTCACAGATAGAGATAAACTTGCAAAGTCTAGTTGGGAAGTGTCCCCCTTCTCTTTTGCTATGCATTTGCAGCAAGTGCTAGCACCACTTTCTTTTAGGACATAAACACTCAAAAGAGGAAAATACACCTGTCTGCAAACATTTTCTATGAATTGGTAAGAGAAGTGAAATATTAAGATTTGGTAAATTACACAGGAAAACATTACTGGGAAAAAAAATCTGCTCTCCAGGAAAGCAAAACTATTTCCACTAGACCTGAAATCAAATGAATACTAGGATAACAACTTCAGTACAGAGTGCCTTCGGTTCATATATTTTTTATGGACAAGACAACATTTTTCTTATTCAAAGAAAAGCCAACTTGTCACCCTACAGGAGCTATAGTATATGAGTCAGGTTGATCCTACATATACTGTTAAGCAGTAAAAGAGAGGACAGTCCCCGGCCAGAATATCTTCATTTCCCATTCTAAGTGCTCGCGATATTGAGACTATTTTTTTCTCAAACATTTTGAGAGATAAGAGCAACTATAATTTTCACTAGTCCACAAGGTGCCACAGTTTACCTGTGAGCAGCTCACCTCCTTTTGGCGGATTGTTCTAGCCACTGCGGTCCTCTGTTGCAGATAAACCCTTTCACACTAACACATACAATTACGTATTTCTCCAGAGGGAAAACAGCATTAAACGATATATAAATAAGTATTACAAGGCCAGAAGGACCCTTTGCTTACTAGACGCTGGAGGGTGACTATTAAATAGGCAGTTCTGCATTACTCCTGTTTGACATTATGAAATATTTCACAGGGTGACAACATACCTACACATAAAAGAGAGTGCTGTGCTGTCTTGGTTGACTTACGTGGGAGAATCTTTATCATACAAACCTCCGAGACAGGAAAAAAATGCTAACCTTCATAAAACCATCACTTTCACATAAATTACAGTTTTATTTTTTCCTCTATTGTTTTTCCATCTTGCAAGCACTGTGACAAAGGTTCACTTTCACAGGTATTTAATTTTCTGTTGCTGAAAGGATTTATGAGCTATAATAATCTTTACAAGACAATATGAATGCAGTAAGATAGAGGGAAAGAAAGTTACAAAACAAATTGAGATGTATGGAATATAGAGGTTTGTAAGGGGGCTTATCTTTATACTTTGGCACAAGAAATCAAAGATGAGTTACTTCTGCACAATCTATCAATCTGATTGATGTTGATAAGACCGCACAGAGAAGAACAAATCTACAGGAAATTAAGCATTGGTCTATCAGCGTAGAGTGTATTACAAGCAATTCTAACAACTACAAAAGTGGTTACCTAGTGAATGATTTCACAGGCTGGGAGTGTCTTTAAAATTAACGCTGAGGTTATATTTGCAGAGCCTTTCTCTGGAGAACTGGTTCAGCATATCTGGAAAGGAGTCAAGATACAGCTGTGAAGAAAAAAATGCTGTTACAATTTAATATATATATGACTGCATCCAAAATATTTTTCTAATATGCTTTTGTTTTTCTGCCAATCCTCTTCCACCCATCTTTCTTTTCAGTGTGGTTCCACACCATGCATAACTTGGGCATCGATCTCAACCACATATGCTAAGAATACACATCTCCTCTCCACACTGTCCATATTTTCAGACAGCTTTGATTCATCCCTACCTCATTCCCATTTGAAGGAAGGACAAAAGATATGACTCTAGCTGTCAGTCTAGGGCTTTGGGCTAAATATAGTGGTTGTTCATTGGTTGATTTGTGGAGCCCTAAACAATTCTGATTGTTTAATTCTCTCTACAGAATTTCACATTTGTAGAGCAGTGTACTACATACGAGTTTGCTTTTATCACATTTCATGTAATTCAAGCATCCCTGAGTGGCCAATCATCCCTCTTATGTGGCATATAGACAGAAACTTGTGCATCTAGCACATTTGCTGCAGTGTATACTTAAAAAGCAGTTCACAGTGGGTTGGGGTTTTAAAAACTTGACACTGCTGCATTGAACCGTATTAGGACATCCATGCATCACTTCTTCCCTGTCTGAAACATGAATGGAATTGCCAAGTGCAGGCATTGTGGAACTGTGAGGATGTCAAAGAAAAATCCAAGCTCAAAGATTCTAATACAAACATCTTGCCAAAAGTCCACTAACATGTGGAATTAATTGCATAGACTACTGAGAGTTCTCCATATCTGTGAGATAATGTATTTGACTTAAGCAGACAACTGTCACTTCTCTATCTGTGTATCAGCAGACAGATGCCCTACTAATTATTTTTATCATGTCTTTTGTTGTCTGATCTGCCTGAGTGTGCTAGTTTATGTCCTTTATAGGCACTTCAAAAATAACATCTTCAACAAAAAGCAATGTGAGAACCCAAAAAAAGTTACCTGCATCTTTAGAAAACCAGAATAAAGAGTTTTTACCAGTGCCATATACAGCCTAGCACAGTGCTTGCAACCCATCCATCAAAATGGGCTTGTTCTTTATTTTTATACTAAATTTGCTATGTAGGTACTCTCAGTATCAACTGCAATTTCTTCAATGAAAGAGCAATTACTATTGCTTAGGCTTTATTATAGAATTTGTGATAACAAATATATTTTGAATATAAATCAACTCCTGCTCTAGACTACCACCTCACCATTTTTAGATTCTTTCATAATGTCACTGAATCACATGAAAAGGCTAAGGTGGAAAGGAACCTCTGGAGATTGTCTAGTCCAAGTCAGCTTGAGCAGGTTGATTAGGATTATGTCCAGGTGAAATTCAAAATTCCCTAATGATGGAGACTCCACAATCTCTTTGGGAAACTTTCCAGTGTTCAATTAGCCTAACAGTAAACAGCTCCTTTTCTTATGACCAGACAATTTCCTATTTTTCAGTTGCATCCATTACTTGTCATCCTGCCACAAGGCATCACAAAGAAGAGTCCGGCACAGTCCTCTTTATAGGCTCCTTTCATGCATTTATAGAATAGAATAAGATCCTCCTGAACCTTTTCTTCTCCAGGATAAACTTCCCCAGTTCTCTCAGCCTCTCCTTGCAAGAGATGCTCTAGCCTTCATTATCTTTGTGACCTTTTGCTGGACTTGCTCCAGTAGGTTCATGTCTTTCCTGCACTGTGGAAGCCAGAACAGCACCCAACACTCCAGATATGGAGTGCTCACCAGTGCTCAGTAGAGGAGAATAATCTCCTCACCTGAGCTGCTGGCCATATGATATTGTTGGCTGCCTTCTCCAGCATTCAGGCTCAAACTCAATTTGCCCACCAGAACCTCCCAGGTCCTTCTCTGCCTCCAGATCCTTCCCTCAGCCAGTCAGTCCCATGTGTGCTGGGGCCATTTCACATGCATGGAAATGGTTTCCAGGTTCCACTGCTTTCCTAGGGATCAAAGCAACACTGTCCATCTTGTAGCTCCTCAGTCCTCCTTCTGTATCTTCTTGAAGACTGAGTCAATGTATGCTTTCTTCTAGTCCTCAGGAACTTCCCTTGATTACCATGACCTTCCAAAGGTAATCAAGAACTGCCTGGCAATGACAGGAAGTGGTTCCCTCAGCACTTGTCAGTGCATGCCACCATAATCCATAGCTTTGTGTATGTCTAGCTTGGTTAAACATTCCCTAATATTGTCCTCCCAACACTGAGGTTAAATTTTCCTTGATCAAGACTTGCCCTCTGGTCTTAGAAGCCTAGGATTCCTTAAGGCTGGTCTTCCCAGTTAAAGATTGAAGTAAAGAAGGTACTGAGTACCTTTCCTGTACTCTTTATCACCAGGGCTATTTCCTCATTCAACATCAGGGCCATATTTTCCCCAATCTTCCCTTTGCTACTGTTGTACTTGCAGGAAACTTCCCTGTTGACCTTCACGTCCCTCACCAGATTCAGCTCTGTGTGGCTTTTCTAACCATATCACTGCAAGCTTATGCAGACTTTCTATATTCGTCCTGAGCTTCTGCATTTTGTTATGTTTCCCTTTTAGGTTTGAGTTTTGTCAGGCGCTTCTTGTTCATCCATGCAGGCCCCCTGTTGCCTTTACTTCACTTCCTGCTCATTGGAATGGGCAAGTGAGAGATTGAAGGAGGTGATCCTGAATATAAACTAGCTCTCTTGTAACTCTCTTTCCTCCAGCACTGTATCCCATGGGATTCTTCCAAGCAAGTCCCTAAACAGGCCTAAGTCTGAAGTCCCCTCTCCTGGAGTTCCAGGCTGTGGTCCTGTTTTCTGCCCTGCCCCCTCCCCTCAGGATCCTGAACTCTACTATCACAGGGTCACTTCAGCCAAGGCTGCCCCCAGCTTACGTATCCTGACCAGATCTTCCCTGTTTGTAAGGATGAGGCCCAGCAGAACACTTCTCTTGTCAGCTCCTCAATCACCTGTGTTCAGAAACAGTCATCACTGCACTTCAGAAGCCTCCTGAATTGCTTTTGCCCTTGTGTTATCCCTCAAGCAGGGTGACTAAAGTCCTCCATGAGGAACAGGGCCTCAATCACATCAATTAAGGAAAAACCTAAATATATTTGTATTTTTATACATATAAAATATATAAAATATAAAAGCATATAAAAATAAATATATTCCCATAAGAGTCAACACTGACTTTTGTCATAACCAGTCATTATCGTACCTATTTATCATCAGGACTCAGTCCTGCCTTTTGCTTGCATAAATTTATACCAAAACACAAGGTGGCCATCATACTAATGATATAAGCATACCTTCACTGAGTTCAACAAACATATCTTTTAGTGGAGCTGGAGGCAATTTATATAGCTATACCCCTGTCACTTATAGAATTAGAAGACTGTGGATCCAATCTATGTTTTTAGTAGGTTAATATTTGAGAAAGTCAAACTATAAATTGTTACATCAGTCATACTGACTTTGTAGATAAAATCAGTTAATATCTAGCTTTTGATCCCTACAGACACATTAAAACATTCTGGACTTAAAAAAAAAAAAAAAAAAACTAATCTCGGATGCCTGGAATATATGAACATTGTAGCAATATCCACTCAAAACATATACAGTGGAAAAACAAAACAAAAACAAACAAAAAACCAACATCACAATTTATTATCAGCACAGTTAAAGGACAGTTGATAGCACAGGCAGAATAGGACTGGATCCATTTTGTTTAACCCCAAAGACAAGAGTTAAACTCCTCAGAACAAGCTATTGAACAAGTACGTGAGTTCCTGTGAAAATTCAAGATTATGTAAGTACCACCATTACAAAAGTTCAAATACCACCTACTTGTTATGTCAATGACTAACTACAAATGCTTTCTATTTTTACTCAAGTTGCCACAAGAAACTGTGATGCATTGCATTTAATTCATCTTTACTTGCAAAGTCTCAACTCTGGTGCTTATCTGATTTCTAACTATATGCAAGAAACTATGGGACAAAACAAATGCAATGCAGCATTGCAAATCCAGCAATATCATACTCTGGCTAGATCTCCCACTAATTTTCAGTGGATGACTTCTTTAAAATTTACCTTTGTCACAGCCTGTGTATAACAATTAAAGGAGATTTTTTGTACAAACCAACAATATAATTTTATTTTCCAAAATTATTCACTCATACACTGAATGGAGAAAAGAACAATGATTCACAGCCTAGTAGTGTTTTAAATAGTAATATGTGCAACTATTGCAAATGTTGCAGAATGAACACTGACACATAAAACCTTCTTCTCTGTTTAGTTTTTGAAACTATAAAAGACCAAACTCTTTGCCACTTTTAATATCAGGGAAAATTAGTGCGGCTTTGATCTAAATTGAAGTGCTGGAAAATGTTGCTCAAATCACGAAGACTGCGTGCCCATTAGTGTTGTAAGATTAAACTAATAATCAATGTTCCATTTCTCTATTACTAAAATAAAAGCATTCCTAAACAAGTCTTACTTCCTTTATTTTATTAAAAGTTTGAGAACAAAGATTGTTGGTAATATATAAAATCTGCAAGTGTTCCCCAGCTCTAAACTGCAATAACTTTCAGAATAATTCCTGTTTGAAAAAAAAAATGTGAATGAGTACTAAAGGTTGCAGTTAGCCTGTTTGCTAATTCCTTAATAATGTCCTCATTTTATTATTTGAAACGAGAAGAAAAAGAAACTACAGGGAAGATTTACCAGACCTGCTAACAGACGAGTCTGGACCTACAAAATGAGAGGATGGAGGACTACCTACTGCTTTCTCAGGAATTGTTTTTTATTCAGTTATGAAGGTTTACTCTTCTAACTATGCATGTCTTTATTTACAACTACAGCAGGGTCAAAAGACAAAAGCCAGAGTTCATTCCATTAAGATTCTCAAATACTTGTGAATAACTCATCTTAAAGTGTTTGTCACCTAAGTATACTGTAAAAAACAATAATGAAAAATAGAGGAGTCAAAGACATAACTGACAAAAAGCATACAAAAAGTTAAAGTGCTCCTTTAAAGGTTGCTTTATCTGCTTTATTTATACCCTACTTCAACCTCTGAAGATCTTCAGCATCCTCATGTTTCCTCCAACCAAAAAATATTAATCAGCTCTAAATCAAGAGCAACCTCAAAGCTTCAAAGTCAAAGGTTTAGCTTCTGGTACTTCAGTTTTGAAAGGTTAGGAACTTTAAACAATGGAAGAAGAGAAGGACAGCATGTCTCAGTAATTAACACGCCTTCCTACTTTACTAAGTTATGCTCTATAGCTCTCAATGCCTAGAAATACTCTTTTCCCTAAGCTTTTGTTTTTAAATTAAAGCAATCCACACATTTTGATATGACATTTCTAAGGAGACGGTACTTATGAGGGGAAACTAGAAACAGAGCCAAAATTTAATTTGCATTATTTCTTAAACAAGGTCTGAAACCACTAGAAGATATTCTAGGGGGACAACAGTGGGATTTGCTTAAAATCATGAGTTTTTCTTAATATATAAAACCTAAATCTTGTAGAATGTGTTTTATGTAAATTAGCCTGTGACTGACCAGAAGATTATTCCAAATTTGACCTCATGCAAATGCACCTAAATTTTGCACAAGATACTTATCCAAACTTGACAGAAGCATATTGCAATTTTATTGAAATTTGGAAGCAAAAAAAAATGCAAAAAAATCCAATTCGAAAGGGAATAAAAGCAGATGAGTAGATACAGTTATAACTTTGAATATAATTATTCTATCTTAGCATTTTATCTTCCAAACTTGCTTTTATTTTTCCCTCAAGATCTGCATCTTCTTTCCCTGGAAATTTCATTCTTATTCCTAACCAAAATAAGACAGCTTAGTTTCCTATCCAGTCATGTTTCAGTGTGCTTTGCTCCATTTGATGACTAACGATGAGTTAAGGTTGCAGGATGACTAACGATAAGGTGAGTTAACGATGCAGGATATGCTTTACAGGCCCCATACTTTACAGAACCAAAACATTATCTTCTTCCCTTCCTTGTCCACAGAGTTGCATGATATTTCTATGTACTTAGACTTCTGTTTGATATCGATCAGCACATTATAAATTTATAAGGCAGAGAAGACACCAAGATTTTAGGACACTATAAAATAGATGTCTTTTGAAAGCCATACTAAAATGACTAAATGAAAGGGTTAACTTCATTTGCATACCAAATCTAATTAGAAACACATTGGTGTGAATAAAGTACATAGAATGATCATCATCTTTTTGATATAGCTAACTCTCAACTCTTTAGGCCTAAATCCCAGAATGCTAACTCTTCCTATTCTTTGTGTAAAAAAGGCTTTATTCTTGTATTCACCATCTGCAATGTGGGGCAAAAGGCAAAAGTCTTTGCTGGAATGCTGTGAAACTTTAAAGGGGTTACTGTACTTCTTAGGTTGATTCTTCATCATGCAAAGTAAAGAAGTTGGATGAAGACCTTAATACTTTAAATGCCTTGCACAGAAGGTATTAAGATTTCAAAACTGATTCACAACATGATGTGAGAATATGAAGGGAAGCCCCTAAAAAGAATAAGAAAGCTTTCTCTGCCAAAACACATTTTTCATCGGAACACAAGTTTTGTATTACTTACTAATGAGTAGCATGGGAGATACTCCAGTAAATCTTGGATTTTGTGAAGGCCGGAGATATGGAGTATTTGTTAGCATTCTGTTAAGCCAAATGTTATTTCAACGTGTCTTTCCTGTCATTCAGCTTAAGAAAGTAACAACCAATTTCAGAGGAACAACAATGCTAGAAGAATACCAGGATAATCAGTGGGAAGGAACAATTTTCTCCACTTTGACTGTGATCAAATCACAGAAACATGGTCATTGCAATACACTGAGGCCAAAAAGTTGAAGAGACCGAAACAGACAGGGTATTTTCATAAGTATTTGGAATGCTCCACTAAGGGATTGCCACTGAGTGACAGCACTTGTTGCAAGCAAGGCTGAACTTGATGTAGGGTAATTACTGTGCACTGGAGCCCAGCATTAACACTGCGGCTGGAGACTAATTTCTTCATCTCTGCCTAATTCCAGGATTATAGGACAGCTGACTCCATCTCTGAAAGCACACTGTATGGATCTGTCTTGGATGAGAATACCAGATCAAAACTCTCTAACCTACAGAATTCCACACATCCCATATCAGATGTTGACTTAACCATCCTCCTGTGCCTCTTTGAGTAGTATTAGAAACAGAGAATAATGTTGGAAGCAACCTCTGGAGGTCATCTAGTTCAATCCTCCAGTGAGGAGGATGGGGCCACTCTCTTTTCAGTAGTGGCCAGCGATACTACAAGAGGAAACGGCCACGTACTGAAGCACCAAAAGTTCCACAGGAACTTAAGGAAAAACTTCTTGACAGTGAGGGTGACAGAGCACTGGAACAGGCTGCCCAGAGAGGCTGTGGAGTTTCCTTCTCTGGAGATTTTCAAAATCTGCCTGGACGCAGTCCTGTCCCACGTGCTCTAAGTGACCCTGCGTGTGAAGGGGGGTTGGACTAGATGATCTCTAAAGGTCCCTTCCAACCTTAATGATTCTATGATTCAAAGCAGGGTCAGCTAGAGCAGTTCAATGTTTCCACCAGGCATTGCTATTTCAGCAAGTTCTGGCCATGCTACACTGACTAAAGGCCTTTTTCTGCACTGTCAGTATCTGTATTTTTATGCATTTGTATGCGAGAGTCAGCAAACGTTTCTAGATCTATACAAGACTTAAAACCAATTAAACAAAAGAACCATACCAACACTGCTTGGCACAAGAAGGGAAATGGAGGAAAGAGAACTGTAATCTTAATTGGAGTCTATTGTTTAGAGGAGCTGAAAGCATCATGGACAAATCTGTTCTTATTCATGTGACCTCCCAGTTTGAGGATCCTTACATAACAGTGTGCCTCTGAGCATAGTGCAACACAACTAACTGGCAAGAACTGTTTTATCTGCACATCTGCTGCCAATACACAGGGCTTTCAGCACTTCATGAACAAGGCCCATCTTAAAGGCTCAACTCTCCATTGTGTAACACTCATTGCTGGCTCTGCCCTCAGCAGGAGCCACTCCTTACATACACACTATTGAAGAGGCCCTGTAAGATTAACCACCTAAAACACCAGTTCAGCTGCATTGGCACTGCTATTCAAACTGACCTGGCATCATCAAAATAATGACAGGAATGTGTCTGCCCATCATGCAAAAATAGAAAAGTAGTAGGAGTACCCATAGCTACTCTTGACTCATGAACTTTGATCAACAGGCTGTTGTGGCTGACCTGCCCTTAACTTTAGGTGGCAGTTCAACTAAGCAGGAAGATGCCACCAAAAACACCAATTGCCTCCAGGTTTCATACACAACCACAGCAAAACATCAAACACCCACACTCTCTTACTCCATATTTGTGCAAAGTGCTGCCTTAAGAAAATGTACCAAATGGTGTTTGGATCCCATCCTTACAGCCAAATTTGAAACAAATTTTAAGTATCAAATAATGGGGTCCTGTTTCAAGTTTCAGAATGAATTGGAAATTATTACTGTAGTTGAGAGCTGAGAAACTAGAATTCAGGACTTGCTGCTTCAGTTCCCCCCCCCTCCCTTTTTTTTTTCTCCTTTTTAAGACTAGAGTATAAATAAGACCATTTGTTTTACTTAAGATGCAATGCTCCCTCAGCACAGGGTAGGGGTCAAGAGTGATGCATCACCTCAACACTAAACCAGTTTTGCACTTTTTGCTAGAACTGCAATGAGTCATCTACACAAAATCAAATGTTAAGCTCTCCAAGGCAGGGAAAAATTTTAAAAACAATTGACAGAAAGGGAAATAAAAAGTTTAAAATATTCCCCTCCTCTTAAAACTTCATACAACTGCCAACATCTTTTGTTGATGTAACTCATTCCCATTCCAAAAGGTAATTTTTTTGGAACATGAAGCAAAACCCAATACGCCTTCTCTGCTTATTAAATGAACCACCAGTATCTTTCCTATCTTACATATAAAATTGCTTAAACAGCAGTGTTTTCTTGTTTAGTTCATAGCAATTCATCCTTTACCACATGCAAATTCAGACATACCTTCATTTATATCCTGAGTGACTGTTCAACCTATGATCTCATCTCTCTCCTAAAAGATACTGTTAAGATGCATAGTTCACTTGTTAGCAAGTATTTCCTGATCTGTATGAAATTGCCATATTGAGCAGAAGCAATGGAGCTGCACCAGTTCTGCAGTTTTTCCCTCATGAACTCTTCAAGTTTAATTCCTGTTGCTTTATTTAAGTGTCAGGCAGCTAATCATCCTCATGTACATAAGGTGCTATATTTCACAAAAGTGCTTTTCTTCCCCCAGAGTTGATCTAACTCAAGCTATTTTTCTTCACGTTGTTCTGAGAAACAGTGTTGCATGGCTATCATCCAGATCTTTTTCACAGCTCTCTTCTGCTTATAGTCACAGATCCCAGGGCTTTCATGCAGACTATGTGCAGGGTTTTGGTTAAATTTCAACTTCATTTAAAAAGAAAATGCAGTCTCCAAATGCACTCCTTCTGTGGCATCGATTCATTCATCACTTCCCAGTTTTCTGTTATGAGCTAACACACAGAGCTACTTTCACAAGTACTAGTGCTCAATAAGGTAAGCTATGGACATGTTAGATGTGATACAGTCACCAGTACATACACACATACCTCTAAATGCAGAGTTCTGCCCACTTCATTGATCCACATCGTGATTGTTCCTCTGCAAAACTTTTAAAATACCAGTATTCATAAATTAGGGCAATCACAGAGTTGTATCAGAAGTCACTAATTGCTAATTCAATTGCACAGTTCATTGTTTGCTGGCAATACTCTCTTTTCCACTGATATATTTGTTCCAAAGAACGGGAAAAAATGAGAAATACCTATCCAGTACTTTGCTCCAGCCCTAGTTCCTCAAATAATGTATCCTATGACTTTAACTCCATTTTAAAAAAAAAAAGATAGATTGATTACCATTAAACTGAAAAACAACTACAGCAGACCTCAGCAGATAAGGCTATTTAACAAAATTAATGTTTACAAAGTGAATATATAGGAAATAGACAGTGTATGAGGCCAGCACTGAAAAAGAGTTTGCTAGTTTGAACCAATACCAGGATGAATAATCCAAATATTGTGCGACTCTTGTAGAAACCTACAAAAAAGTCAAGCTGTTTCCTTGGGTGAGGACCTAATGATCCAGGCAGGTGGGCAGGAAGCACTGAATATCTGACTTGCCTCAATATAAAGCTTCAGGAATGACAGAATGTATTATTTTATATCTCCTTATGGTTACATATTAAGAGAACTGGTCACTTCAATACAATAGACCAACAATCAGGGTCCTCTGAATTCTTCTTCTTCAGGAAGTTAATCCAGCTTATAAAGGAGCTGCAGGGAGCAAAGCATGATCATTACATTTACCAGCATATAAAACATCTGATTTATTTTAATTGCATATTATCGCATAATTGCATTATTTTGTAGCGTCTGACTTAAATATGTCACAGCTCAAATGATATTCCTGCCTACTTGAGACCAATTAAGAGTACTCTGTTTTGATGCAGTCTGTCTTTTCTTAAACTCAAAGTAGCTATGACCAAGAAAAAGAGCTTACATATTAGCAAAGACTGTTTGAGAAATACATTAATAGCTTGCAAACCCATTAAGAAAGCACTGGAAACTTCTTAGCAACTATTTCCAGTAATGCAATCTTCTCCTACTCCTGCAAAACTCTCTCAAAGGCTGTCTAGTGCACATTCTCATTTGATGACTTGCTTAAGTGCAGATGAAACACGTGGTGAACCTCTTGTCTTTTGCAGGATTTTTCTTTAACAGCCTCTTTATATCACAACATCAACCTGCACATACATGCTGCCCAAAAACAAAGAACAAGCGATTAAAAAAAAAGGTCTGTTTTTGCAGATACAGAGGCTGCTGAAACTCAGCATAAACCAACGTGGCCTTAAGGGTTCAGTAGTTAAGGAATTACCCCCTAGTCACAACACTTTCATAGAAAGAATTTTTTCCCTCTCATTTGGCTTTGGCTGATGGCTTTTCTTCATCCTCCAACAGCTTTTCCCTATTTAGGGTGTTTCAAGTATATGCTACATGATGTGCTTGCCAGCACAGTCTTAACAAGGACAGATTATCTTAAGGATGACCATGCCAAGGAAGTCCATTCATAAAATACGAAATTAAATCTCCTATTTGCTTTTCTCAAGGGCTTTCTTACACGAAAGTCTTCTTGGGCAAGGCCAAGTGTTTAGGTGGGTGAGCCTGCGCAGCCACGATAAGCAATTTCCTGTGAGACTTGGCAACATTATGTGTCTCATCAAGGTCTTCAACATCTAACCAACTAGAGCTTCATGAAAGGAAGCTAAATGAGAGCACCTGCAAGACAATGCATAGAGAACTATTTCCAATAAATATTTCTATTTTCTGTCCTTTAAACAAAACCTCCAATTATTCAAATAGCTAATAAAAGCCTTTGCTTTCTTTTGCAAATGAAAATGTAAAGGGCTGTTACACATAATTTGTAATCTGGAATTTTCTCCCAAGATTTGCCTTTATTTCCCTTACCATATAGTATTTTCTCAGTTATATTAAATGGAAGCTAGCAAAACTGCATTGCTGAACTGTTAACTGAAGTATAGCTTTTCTTGCTTCTTGCTCCTATTCCTTTTGTACTCCTAAATAGTTTTTTCGCTGATTTTCAAATACTTTGGAATGCTGAAAAATCTAATCCTAACTCTTTTCTCTCATAGCAGAACCAAGATCTGTTTGAAATGAACAAAGCTTCATAACTTTCACTGGGCTTTCCTTTTTACTTCCTAAACAAGATCAGAACCGTAACACCACTTTTTCTGGATGATTTAACGGTATAAAAAAAATACATCTGAACTAAAAGATGCTATTTAAGTGACAAAACTAACCAATTGCATTCCCTAAAATATCTGAATTACCACCTCTGTTAGACAGAAAGACAAGACATACCACAGCAGTCACCCAAGCAAGGGTGAGAGTCATTCATATAAACCATCTTCTTTGCTGACTTTAACAGTCAACTCAGGAACTTGCACGGTTTCATGAAGACATTACTGAGAACATGAACTTTTATATTTATAACGTAAGCATACTCATACCTTTCAGCACACAAAGTATTACTTATTCCACATGAACAAAACTTTGTTTTGTTTTGTTTTTTTAATTCCTTCTCTTTGGAATTATTAGGGGGAATATCTGTTGATAACTAGCTTATTTCTGACAAAATTTAGCTTTGGAGTCCAAGGCTGCTACTTGACCTTGCACTACTAGGAAGCTAAGACAAGCATCTCCTGTTCTCTCTCACCTCTCCCCATCTAACTTTTGAGGTCTAGAACCAGCACCAAGTACTTCCTTCGAGAAATGGAGGCCTCAATCTACTAAAACAACTCTTTCATATATAACAAACAAGCACAGCAAAATACTGCTTTGTCACTTTTTGCAACTCAAGTGAACCGCTCTGAGTTGAGGAAAATAAGAAAGGTTATTTTTAGAATGTATTCCTATAGAAACACTTGACTTTGCAACCCACTCCTTCCCCTCCTTCCCATCCTGCCAGGGGATGGGAAAGGAGGCAAGAAGGCACAAGCACACATGAATGTTGGAGGGGAGATGAGGAAGTGGGGAAAGCACATAAATATTTAAAACTGGCAGTGGAGTCTGTAATATGCATGCATTGGAGATTTACCTTTTATTACTCTTCTCACGATTGTTTATCATTTAAACCATGCATTTTAGTCAACGCATGTTTCTTGTGCACATGTCATTGCAGAACTGTGTTTTCAAGGAGAAAACAGTAGCAAGTCCTATATCTGAGAGAGAAGCCTATTCATGCATGGTATTCCTTTTGCAATAGTTGCTCCAGACCCATGTCTTTTAAAAGATGCCATGCTACTGATTCAAAATCTCTAGGATTAAAAACATGATCTAAAAGTTTATTCAAGTCATGTTGAAACACAGCAGGGCTGCAAGGCTGAACACAGCCCAACAGCCAGTCTAATGGAGGTAGTAAAGTTATTTTAGGAATCTAGCTTGTATGGTGTACAGTGAAGGTCACAGTAAGTAGACCGCTGTTATTTCACACTCCTCTCCCTGTACTACACCGAACAGCTCTCACGTGAGGTAGGATTTTTAAGAAATGTGTTGTTAGTCTGCTGGTACATAATTTGTTTCCTGACAAAGATCTTGGATGACATGCAACCTGCCAAAACTGAGATATATGTATTACCCTCCTCAAGATTTCCTCCCACCAGCAATAGCAATAAATTTCTTTCTGGCAGAATACCATGTCCCTTGAGTTTGAAATATTTCAAGCTGCAATAATAACCATATTTTGCAAACAGGATTCCTAAATATCTACCTTTGAAAATGAGGACAGCATGTCTAATGGGCATACCGCCAAAGACCACCAGTTTTCAGATGTTTTGTATGATTTCTCACTTTCAGAAACACCTAAATTTAAAAATATGTATTACAAGTCTCAGAAATACACAGCTCAACATCAACACTCCTTTATAAGAGACAAAAACTGAGGAATATGAGAAATAAAACAGTCAATCAGAACTGCCGTGCCAAATGAGTGCCGGTTATCAGAGTACCAATTCTCAGCGGCTAAAAAAAAAGTAAAAAAAGAAATCAGAGTATGCAGTTGTGAATATATATCCCTTGAAATAAAAAAGTAATAAAAATAAAAATAATTCAACCAAAAACTGGGTGTCAGAAAAAGGTTAAAAGTTTTGGAATTTTTGGACACTTGGCAACCAACTGAATCTCCCTTTTTTGTGTGTGTTGCACAAGTTTACTGCACTTAAAACGTCAAAATTGCAAACAAACATTACAATAAAAAAAATGTATGAAATTTTTGTATAATTTTTCACTCCTGGAATACAGAGAATGCAGGAAGACATCTGCATTCAGTGTGTGATTATCTCAAACTTTATCTCCAAACTCATGGCACCTGCTCAGAGGTGAATAACTACACGTTTCTAACACAGAGTACACTAATTGCATTACTCAGACCTTTCAGTCATCAACTCAAAACCACGATTTGTCAATTATAACTACATGACACTGCAAGTTTGGGTTGTTTTGCAAAAGAGCTCTTTAGTGAACAAGGAGCCACTTGAGTCCTCTGGCAACAAGAAAATTTCCATTTGCTCAAATTCAAATTTCTTGCAATGCAATAATAATGCAGTAGTAAATAACCTGGGTACTAGAGAAACAAGTATTACACAGGGCTTGTATTTCATATTACCTCAGAAACCCCAGGAGAACTTTAAAATCACCACTCACTAGTATAGAACAGCATGCCCCTCTTCATACAGACGAGCCCAGATGCTAGCCTAGTCATGTGCATGCCAGTGTCAGCATCTGAGAGTGGAGCACCCCTGAAGCACCAGTGGTTAAACTGCAAAATCAAATCTGAAAGGAGAACCAGCCAGGAGGATTAATATTATAATGCAAAACCCACAATCCTGAATTTCAGCCACTGCCTGTGCTTTATTTATTTTAACTTCATTTTACTTCTGAAATGAAGTGCCATAAATTACATATGGCTCTCAAAACCATTCTGAACTAGAAGATTATGTCTCAGTTACAAACAATTCATCCAAGCAGACAAAGTTGTCTTCAGGCCAGTAGAACAATTGCCTTTTTTTTTTTTTTCCCCCACATAAAATTTACTTGCAAGGGTAGCAATGATGCCTGAGGATAGAGGCTTGTCCCTGGCTGACTCTTGTATTTGTCAGCTCTGAAGGCATTCATGTGCACAGTCCAACCGACAGCCAAGTCTTGCACAAAACACAAGCAGAAGCAGACAGCACTGCTTTCAGAACTGGAAACAAATAGCACAGAATTTCTACACTACTGGCACCCTCAAAGGCTTCCAGTCCAACCAAGAACAACCAAATCCCTAAGCTTCTCTTAACACTCTGCCCATCCACCTCCATAGTGTAGGGTATATTTATCTCTCAGAGACAGCTCTCAGTGCAACAGAACCTTCATGCTGCCAGAATTTACTAAAGCTTTGTTTTCTTTTTCCAAAAAATACAGTTCCATGCATGCCAATGATGGAATATCCCAAAAGCTAGAGAAGTTTGTTCACAAAACTGCAAAAAGATGAAAAATTTGAATTCAGAGGAAGTGTCAAGGACAGCTTTACACTATTCCCTTCCTACTTGAAAGTGTATAGAATCAGGTGATTTAGGGAAAGTTAAGGGGAAAAAAGAGGGACCATGAATACAAATTCCCACAAAAAACATTTCTTTCTAACATAGAGGGGAATTATGTTGAAGATGCATGATTTCATACATCCCTAGCTCATACTCTCCAGACACATTAATATCTTTTCCTGATTCTACCTTATCAAGACCTAACTTAACACATAGCAGCAGTGAGTTCTATAAATTAGTTGTATAACCCCACAGGAAGCTTACTTTTAACAGAATATATTTTATTACATTAATTCATGATGTTCTGGTTTCTGAACAAATACTCCTCTTTCACTTAATTAACCTGTATGATATAATCTGCATTTTGACCATTTTCACATTGTTTTTGAGGATGCTATTCAAGAAACATATGAAAAACAATCTATTGGATCTTGCAAATACCTTTTCACCAACATCTCAAAATTTTTGAACTTACTAAATAGTATGTTCATGGTGCTGCATGTTGGGATAAACGACTTCAAAAGATCATCTATGCCCACAGCAGCTCTGCACTTTTCCTTAAGGTCAGATCTGGAGGCAAAGCGGTTCCCTCCGGTATTGGGAACTACTCTGTATGCAGCTAAGTTCCACACCACATATTTTCATACCTGCTCTCTAATCTGTGAGGAGCAACAAAACTGCTTAAAACCTGTAAATTTATCCTAGCTTTCACTCCAAGACCATAGAGCTTTTGATCGCTAGACAGACAACTGTGTTTTCCCTTGGTGACTATGCATTTACTCCTGCTGACTTCCTATCAGGACACCTTCCAATGCCAGGTCTGCATAGAGACAGCCACTCTTACCAAACAGAACTTCTCTGCTCAACCCCGAAACTGCAGAACATCAGTAGGGCGCTTCTACAAGCAGAGACCTGTCTCAGCAGAGATTTTGAGTCACTGATGCCTGTTGTGCTCAGTGGAAGCAGGTGTCTGCCTAAGATGTCCTCGCGCTTTATTCCCTCTAACAGCAACTGCAGAACAGGGCTGCATGCCTGCACAGTCAAGAATAATGTCTCAACTGGGGAAGCGGCCAAAGTCCTTCTGCCCCCCAGCTCAGGCTGGCACCTCTCTCTCCTCATCTTTTCCCTGGCAGCTAAGTAACAGCAAAAATGTTACAGAATGCTTTGGTGGGGTGGAGGATTCTGACCAGTTTTACTTTTTTCTTTTTCTAAGTAGTTTTCTTCTTCTCCTCCTACTCAGTGTTAAAAGCATACCTCAAAGCATATGCTTTTAAAATGTCTTAATTTTGATTCTTTTCAAAAAGCCTTTCTACACACTTCAGGATTTTCAAAAAATACATGTCTCCCCTTCTTCAAATACAATAGCCTTTCCTGTTTTTCAGGCAAACTATCTCCAGATCTTATCTTTATTTATGTGGCCAAGCAAAAACAAACAATTATGAATCTTATATTCAATATACCTGTATTGACTGAACTCAAATAACTACAAATATATATATATATATATATATATAATTACTGTGAGAAAGAGCCATGCTTGCTCTAACCTGGACAAAAAGAATTCTCTAAAGCAAAGGAGTTAGTATTCTTTTGAGGCAGGATCTCAATTGCCTGATTGTTGTTAGTAAGCCTGAAAGACAGACAGAGAGATGGGGGCTAGTGGGAGAGCATTAGACTCTTGCAACAGGGATGCCAAAACAAAGAAACAACAGACCCTACTAAAATAAGCCCTCCCTTCCTTCAGCCCCCTAATACACCAAACACAAGATAAACCAGCTTTTTGTTTTCTTGAAAAAGTTACATTCTCCACTTTTGGTGTGAAAATTAGGATTAATTCTCTCCCCTCCTTAATGAACCAGGAAAACACTTTTTTAAAGTAACTATGATAAAAATCTTATTTAGCAAACAAATGGATTCTCCTCCTCCACTCCAGGCACAGCTGTTAGTGTAGTTTTACACTCAAGTGAGGTACAAAAGGCACTTGGGCAATTGCAACTCCTATTTATGCTAGAAAGGAGAAGGAAACCTCAACCATTCCCCGATTCTGTGAAAGGGGAAGGCAGACAAGTGTTAACTGCTAGCACGTGGCACAGTGCACAGCCCCGTTACATCAGCTTGTGCTGGGGGTGAAAGAGCAATGTAGTACGGAGGATGAGTAGGAGGGAAAAAGGGCAGGGACTCGCAGCCCTCCTTGCAGTTTACATTATTAATCTGGAAGCCTTTCTGCTCTAAGAACCTTCAATTGTTTCAGTGTAGAAATCTAATTAAAAATCTCAATTTTATGATTGCAGTGACTTTTATTAATGACCTTAAAAAAAAAAAAAAAAAAAGCTTTGCCCTTCATTCTTTCATGAGTTACACTGACAGTCTCACGCAGCTGTGAGTGCTAAACTCCAGATCTGTGTATATTTGGTTGCCTGCTAAACATTCACAATCTTCTTTTGTCAGCCCACACAACCTGCTCTTCCTCTCCTTAAATCCTGTTCAAGTGCTCAGTGCTCCAAAAGGCATCATCTTTGTCCTCCTGAATAATACGGGTGAGAACACAGCCAGGTGAGGGAGGCCTTTTATCACACCAAGAAAAAGGCCATGAATATTCAATCACTTCTGAAATTACTTCTAAGCAAGAAGCAGCATTTACATTAAAAAGAAAATAGTTATCTTTTTTTTTCCACACCTGATTGCAGTAAACAGATCTTGTTCCAATAGCCTTAGCTGCCCTCAAACACAGTAGAAGAGCACTGAGTTGCCCCTCCGCTCTGTCAAACATCTCTCCTTTTCAGATCTAGGTGTGCCTGACCTAAATATACATGCTATTTGAACACAGAATGGAGACTAAAATGCTTTGTGTGGCAGGGGCCCGTGCAGGGTAGAATATCACATAGCAAGGCTGAGCTAGGCCCTGGCTCCTCAGGAAGGAAACTGCCATTTGAATCCCTAACAGTCACAAACGGTCTGGTGGGATGATGCTTCTTTCTGAATTTTTTCCTTTCTTTCTTTTCTTTACTTTTTTTTCCTTTTCTTCCTGTGTCCTTTTGCCTTTCAGGTATTCTGAAAAAAAAAAAAGAAATCTCAGAGTCTGACAGTGATCCCTTCAGACACACAGATGTATGACATGTGACATGGAACCACCAGGCTGAAAATGGGAGTAGTACGAACCAATGACTCAGTCTAACTCGACAAACACCACCCACCTCACCTAAACCCTCACATTAGAGCTGATTCCTAGATGCAAGCAGAAGAGCTGCATTAACCTTTCTGTAATCAAGCTCGCTAAACCTTCCCCAAAATTCTTCCCCAAAGGAATGAGGTGTGACTTTAAATAACATATTCCAGGAATAACTGAATTGGACCACCTTTGTTTCTTCTGTTAAGTCACTGATTCACTTAGCAGAGTCTTCTTATTTGACTTATCTGGTGATCTGATTAAATCCCGAGAACTTGGAGGTCTCACTTTGCTCTAAAACATCAGCTAAGTCAAGATGATTTATTTCCTAAATGGATGAATGTTCAATTATTTGTGCATCTCTGCAAATAACTGTTCATTCAGCTTTCAAGGTCTACATTTGTACTTCTGCCAGTAGATTTCAATCATATCCCATCAGCATACTAGCAAACAGAAGTTTACAGTTTAACACAGACTTTCACACAGCACCATAGTAACTGCATTTTTGGGTTGAGATAAACCCTGGCAGAAGGTTAATGTAGGAAGGACTCCCAAAATGTGGAGTTTAAAGACAGATTTGAAGTAGGAGGAGCTGTTGATCACATATGCCTGTTGTTAACAGATTTTATTCTTTTAAGCTGTGACAGAGGGTAGGAGAAGAATGAATGTGTTGAAAAGCTTAGAAACAGGATATTCTCTCTCCAGGTCTTTCATTTCCAAACAGAGCATTACAAACACATTAAGAATGTGGAATACAGCTTCCTTCCTTCACATAAATACAGCCAAGGGGAAAAAAATAAAAATAAAAAAGAGAGAGGGAGAGAAGTAAATTTAATTGACAATACTATATAAATATCCTACGTTTAATTTTATCTTTCAAATAAGAAAGGGAAAAAAGAGAAGGAGGATTAGAAAGTAAAAGGGCAGACTGAGATGTGATGGGGTGAGGCTACTTTCACATACTTGAAGGATTAACTCAGCTACCTGGACTAATTTGATCCGAGCTCTGTGGTCCCAATAACCAGAATATGACTTGGACCGAAACCAGCCACCTCTCCCATGCTGGTGATGGAAACAAAAGAGGGGATCAGCCTCCATCCAACTCCAGTGTGTGGGCACCCAGTGGCAGTGGTTAGGGGCTTCCTTATGGCAGGGGCCAAGAGGAAGAAAGAGTTTTCTCTTTGGGTATGCCTAGTCTCTCCATCACAACAGTGCCATGATGACAAAATAAGAATGAAAAAGCAAGCAAGGCAAAGGAGGAAGGAAAAGGCCACAACAAAAGACAGTGAATTGGCCCCCAACCCTGAGCCAAATTGTATGGATTATATGGACCTGTTGATCAGATTATTTTTTTTAAACCTCTACGTTACAGTTACACAGACATGAGTTTTCTTCATGCTTATTCGGTACACTAAGGTTTTGCAAGTGTGGTTACATGTAGGCAAATTGGAGGTGGGTGAGAGGAAGTTAAAAAAGCCCAAGGAAGGAACTCTCTAATTTTAAACATTAAAAAAAGTCTTCACAGTTGTGTTGCTCTGCAAGTGTTTCAGAACACAAGGTCAAACTATTAACTAATGCCTAGAAACCTATTCAAACGTGTAAACGTGGCAATTTAAATATAGCCTTCCAAGGGAAAGTTGTTCATCTATGAGCATAGCCAACAGCAATTAGAAAGCCTCAGATGACCTCATAACAAAAAAAAAAAAAAAAAAACACACCACCCACACACACACAAAACACACACCTGCCCCTTCTCCCTACCCTCTGGTAACAAGTGCCTGGAGAAGTTACCACAACGCCTCCATCGTCTGAGGCACCCCATCACCTGATTGCAGGTGCTTTTCTAGACAGTTCCCCTTTGCCATACAACCAAATAAAACATCAGACCACCAGTTGGTGGCACAACCCACCATCTCGGTTGGCGCAGCACCTCCCTGCCTAGGAAGCAGCCAGACCCAGCACAGTTCCTTCCCGCTCCGTATCCGAAGCAATGGGAGAGGAGACCAACAGTGGCGCCCGGATCGGCGCAATTTTAAACCCGCGCATCCCCACACCAAGTCGTCTGTGTGAGACTGACAGTGGCCACCTGACAGCCCCAAGGACGAATTCTGGGCCACGAATCCTCTGCATCTCCCCTGGGGCTGGCGGCAGGGTGGTTGCCATAGTGCTGCAAGGCCTGGCTAGCAAGAGGCACACGCCTCGCGAGTGCAGCAGCATTCTTCAAATAAATTACATTACCCAGCCTTGCCTGTCACCTATATGTATATATAATATATATATTTGTGTGTTACCAGAAGCGGGCTAAGATTATGCCATTTTTGCACAGATGTAGAAAAGTGGGGATTTAATTATGACTCGAGTTAAAGGGTAATGTGGCAAAATTAAAGAGTTGGCAGCAAAACGCCGTTTGATACACCTTCTGTGAAATCTGCTCTGCTATCAGATAGTGGCTATGTGAGAGGCTGGGAGATAGATGGTTAAATAAGAGCTACGTTTCCCCGTTTGATGAGTTTATCAATTAATTTATTCAATTCGCACCTAAAGTATCTTCAGTGTCTTCAGAGGAGCATGAGCTTTGTTTCTGAAGTTAATCCTCCAACTCTTCAGCTCCAGAAAAGCTCCACACTAATACTTTGTTTACCTTTAAGATACATAGCTGAAGATACACAGCTTTCTGCAGTTTCACGTGGTTAAGTGTATTCCAGTATGACAAAGTCAACACAACCTTTTCATAAAAAGGCTGTAAAGCTCTGTAGGCCAAAGGGAGATGAAGGAGACTTGAAGAAAACAGAGGAATGTTCCCTGTTATTGCCTTTTCTTCATTGAAGTGGTTTTCCCTGGCTCCTCTTATCTTTCCTCCAAACAAAGTATACTTACAGAAGGAAGCCTGTGGGCAATCATTCCTCCTGAAATCACGGCCCCTAAATTGCATGAATATGGTGGGAGAGATAATTACCCCAGAAGTGGCCTACCAGTTTTTACAGGTCACCACTCCATCTGATTTCAAGATGGATGAAGGAGAGCAGTTCCACTCTCTAGCCCACAATGTTTTGATGGTATTGACTTATTTGCCTGCTATGACGAATTACATAAACAAAACACATCTCATCTAAATCAGCAGGGAACTCAGTATAGTCTACTTAATCTCTAAAAAAGACAATCTCACAGTCATTCTTATTAAATTTACGCACAAACACTCAGGGGGAGGGGGATCAAAGGAGCAGACCACTTTCCTAAGCAGCAGGGGGCAAGAGCAACAGCCCCTATGCAAGGGTGGGATATAATACTTCCAGGTAAGCAGAAAAAAAAAAAAAAAAAAGAATTTTTAAAAATAATTTTATCATTTCAGGGAAATGATACTAAAATATTAGTTCACTGTCCTGTAGGCCTTCAGCACATGAAACAGACTTCTCCACAATACTGGGGCAGCCTGCTCAAAGGCGCAGGAGCAGTTTTGAAGGATGCTTTTTTATGGGTAGCTCTCCTGCTGACTGCTGACTGTTCACATTCCTGTTGATATATCTAGAATTGCAACTCTCATTAAGTAGTTTCCATCTGCAATTGGTCTTTTCCGTGAAGGCATCTATGAAATAGCAAACCTTTTTTCCCCCTCACTTACTGCAGATAAATATCACAATCAAGATAGTAACACTCATGGCAATTCAAGTATACACAAAAATTATACCATCTGGCACAATTAGTCAGCCTGAGGGCTGGTTAATGAACTGTAATATACACAATCTTGCATGCATGCTGCAGTTGCAGTTGTTTATGATACCAGAAAAAATGTCAATATAGTAGTGGCCCATAGGAGATTTTTTTTTTTAAAAGGTACTTCCAAGTTCCTTAGTAAGCACAAATACTAGACTTTAAAGCTCCTTCCGGAAGAAACTTCTGCAAGCTTCTTACTGTTTCTGTAACAACATTAAAAAAAAAAAAAAAAAAAAAAAAAAAAAACACAAGAACAACAATGTAGAGCAGAAAAAGACATCTCAAACAATGTTTTTCATAGCTTAAAGCATTACACACACCAAAGCACAGAAAATCATGTTTTAGAATTCCAAACTGTGATATAGATACTCAGCTCTGCGTCAAGTGAGGTAAATGCCACCATCCTCTGTACCTTGTTCTGCTACACACACTAATTATCATCACCTGAGGAATCAACTCTAATATGTTCATTCACCAAGAGAAAACAGCAGCTGTTAACTTTCTTCCACAGATATTATTCCAGACCTCCTATCATCTGACTGCTCCTAAGAAAATTAACATACTACATGTTTCACTTACATGTTCCTCTCTCTGTTGTGACAACATTTCTGTTAAAATCCTCCTCTCGTTTCAAGACTTTGGTACTGGTCTATGAGAAACCAATACATTGCCTTCTCTAGAAGTCTACTCTTCACCAAAAATCAAAACACAAATTAATCTCCCCCCCAGATTTTCACAAGTTAACCCTACACACAATTAATTTAGTGCCATTATGGAAGTCTTTTTTATTCTTCTCCATAGCCTCTGACAAGAGTGTCAGAGGCCATATCTAGCGACTGCACATGTTAAAAAAAAAATAGATTTATTGAACTTATTTGTATATTTGCCTTGTCCTGGTACAGGATTGGATTAGTAGTAGCTGCCCTAGTTTGTCTCAGGCTGTAGGCTTCATCAGATGGGACCCATACATGACAGCAAGTATTACTGGAGAGAATTAACTCTGATTTCCAGCCAGTAAAGTATGGTTATCTGAATATGTTCTAAGAGCAAAAGAACTACCACAGTTTCATTTAACATTTCAATAGAGGCTTTAAGGTTCTACAAATGGGGACATATTTGACTGCCTGCTGTCATAACAGGTACCATTTTTATTGAAATAAAAATGTAGTTGCAAACTCTAAATCAGGAAAAATCTTCTCCTCATGCTGTATCTAGTGCTTTGGGCACTGAACCACATTATTTTCCTTTAAAAGGTAGGATTTTTGACACAGTATTACACAGCAAAAAGGAGATGTGAAAAAAGTGAAAAACAAAACAATCGTGGCAGTACATTTCACCTATTGGTACAGTGAACACTTACGCTTCTATAAGACAAGGTAATACCCACAAGCTTTGCAGGGTAGCTAGACATTGACAACTCCCCAGTTTCTGCCTCCCTCCATGCTGCTTTGTTCAGTAACCTTGTTTATTTTATAGGATAGTTTTTCAGTAGCATCAAAGTGAAACTCTATTCTGAGCAATTCTGAAGCTCAGCTTTTCTACTCCATTTAACACAAAGCTTGCCTTAAACAGAAGCATTTGTTTTGTTCCTTAACCTCCTGTCCCCTTGAACTCTGTTGTTCGGAGAGCTACAGCAGACACCTCATTGTGATTCAAAGTTCACATTAATCTGCTGAAAAAATAAACACCAAAATTCAGCAACATATAAGGTAAAATCCTCCTTTCATATGCTGAGTTCCCAGAAGCTTTTTGGCCCCCAAAGTTGACATAGCTTCCCAATGCTTCTCTTGAAAACTAAGGTACACGGAACAGCTCTTTGCTGTGCCTATCCCGTAACCAGCGCCCAGATTTGCAGAACAGGTGAATTAGCAAGGCTAACCTCCTCACATTACCACCAGGGAGCCATTTCAGCCCACTTGACCCAAGCCTCACCTTTTCCCACGCTCCAGTTTTGTCCCTGTCCGAAGGGAAAGTGTGTCCCCGTTAGCCGCAGTATGCGAGCCTGTCTGCACGTGGTGTGCTCCTGCTCACTTACTGCGCTGCTCCCCGCCGCGCTCCAGAGAGCTGGAAAGGCCCCATCGGTGCTTCTGCTCCTCTCTCTGTGCCCACGCTCCCTAGAGCGCTTATCAGCCCACTTCATGGACCTCCACTGCTGCAGCGGTCACTTCTGCTGATATTCTGCTGATCAATTTATAGCAATTAATATTAGCATCCATACAGACATGGGGAACATAAGAAGGAAGAGATTATAATGGATAAAATTCAGGGCCAGCAAAGGAATTCTGAAGATGGTTTAATGGTGTATTAGTATGAAAAACAGAGAAACTGCTTAGTGAATCTAATAACATGTTGGCAGCTGTGACGAGAAGTCCTAACATTGCCATTTTTAAGAGGAGACTTTACCCTGAGCCAAGCTTATAAAAGATGCTTTGAAACATTTAAAAGCAAAGAAGGGAGAAAGTCTTTTCAACACTTTTACGATAATACAATTTTCACAACTTGTGTTTAGACACCCGTGTGCAGGGTTAATTTTTTGAAGACTATTCAAAAAATCAAGAATTTTATTCCAAACCATTCTCTACCCTGTGCTCAGTTTTTAACTCCAGCATGCACTATTTTCAAATTCAACATGATTGAATAGATTTTTAAATTAAAACTATGAAAACACACTTGCCAAGAAAATAGGTTTTTAAGTCTGTCATGAAAAAGATGAAAAGCTATAACTAAATCCTTGCAAAACATATATACATATTTTTTTTTTCCATGAACAGAAACACAAGACCTCCCAATTAATCCGATTTTGTCAGCACAGTATTTCTTCTGGCATACTATTGTTGTAACATGATGAAAGTCTTGTGCTCTGTACTATCACCTTCCCAGGGAAGAAAGAAATATGTTTTGTTTGATACAATTACCAAGGATAAATGAGACGGTACTTGTAGCTGCCTTATTACTTTGGATATGGAGTGGCAATGATGCCCAACTGTTGCTGCTTAGGATTTGGCACTTTGGAGCACAAGGAAAGGCATGCAGAGTCTTAGCCTTCCTCTGGTAAACTTGCCAGGCTTTGGCAAATTAGCAGTTGCCTGAACTGAAGGTTGCCTTCAAACCTTGCCTGTTATTTGTCACTAATCAATTTCTTTATGAAGCTACTTTATTCCTTTTTAATTCATTTACTTTTCTAACTTCTACAAAATCTTAATGTGGTCCACTCTTTACTCTTTGAGTATTTACCAATATTAAATTATGAAATGATATATTTTCAGTTTATTTCTAAGGAGGTCAGAATTTCCCCCCTGCCAAGGTTGTGCTGCTACCCATCAAAACTACTAGCTATTTAGATGCCCTATCATTATATTATTGCAGACCTTCCAGACTGAACCTTTATGCCACGTCACACTTGAAGTGCAACTCATCTGTTTAGACACCAACCCAGAAGACTGCTTAAACAGGTATAGTATCTCTCACACTGTATTAAACCACAGAGTCAGAGTGCAAGCACCACTTACTGATGCACTAAAGAGTACTTCCTATGGCACTTCAATTTTTCCTGGAAGTCTCCATTCAAGCCCTGACCCACGGTGACCCTCATTAGCCCATAAAAGCCTGCCAAGTCACAGCTGCATACATGACACAGATCACACAAATCCAGTCAGCTTCGTATGGATTTTTAGAAAACAAGCCTCATTCTGCAATCTCATATATGCAGTCACAGAAATTTCGGCCTGTGTACAGCTGATGAGAAAATGGTTACTTCCTCCAATTACTGAGATGGACAAACCTCCTTGTCATGAAAACTGTCTAGAGAGTGAAGAGAATGCAGTAAAATACTGAGTAGTTTCTGCTATTTTTTTTTTCAATCTCCTTTATCTCCTGCTTAATATATTGTAATTTCTCTACTTGTTCTCCTGTTACCCATTATGGGAATCTCATGTTTAGGATATGCCATTATAGTAGTAGTTTGGTAAGAAAGGGGACAGAGCAGAGAGGAATCCTCTGGATATGAGGGAGGGAGTGCTTGTATTTATGTATGACAAGCTTCTCCCTCTTCCTTACAGCTTCTGTCAAAAATTCATGCATGTACAGCTAAGACAGGTAATTGCATTCTGAAGCTACTTATTCCAGACAGATTTTCCTACTTATTTGCAAGTTTGTCAGTTTGAGAGGCACTAAGACAAAATTAATTGATAGCTAAATTATAGGGAGGTACATTCAGAGGGTTAATTGTTTACTGCTTGCAACTACATTTCCAGGAGCTGGAATTTACATACCTACATGAGGATTTGAAATCAAATGACTTGGAAAAAGAACAGCAGCAGAAAAGTGTTTCTTTCTTCAAAGATTCAAGTCTTCAGAAGCAAGTCATCAATCTTTTTTTTTTTTTTTTTTTTTTTTTCCCCGAATCAGAACTAATCACTCCTGCTGCTTCCCCATCTTTATTTGACACTGGGAATTATTCAGCCTCTTCTGTGAAGCTTGTTCGAAGACAGTGCGCTGGAGAGGCGCTTGGCAGCAGCTGTTAACCCACCTGCAGAGACAACTTCTGTCTCATTTCATCCACTGAATTGCCCAAGCCACCAGACTAGTGTTTACTTGTTCACAATCAAAGGCACCACGTGGCCCTCTGGGACTGCACAGGGAAGGAATGTCAGAGCTTGCAGGGTCTGAGATCCAAGCTGTTCTCCCTGTTTAAACACTGGGCAACTCTTCAGACCCAAGCATATCCTGGAATGCCAAAGTGCCTCACACAGGCCAGCAATAAACCCTTCCTGACAAAGTATACAGAAGCACTCAATACTAACAGCTGCTAAGTCCCCAACTGCATGTTTACTGGCATTCCACTTTTTGATCATTTTCCTAGGAAACAACCGTTGGCACACTTATGTTCTATATATATTAAAAAATGGATTTTAAGGATTAATTTGCCTGAGAAGTTGACAGTGTTAAAAGAAATAGTGTGCATTGAAACATGTTAGGGCAAACTGAATCTTACCTCTTCTTAACTATTATGTCTTCAGAAATTACTTCTGCGAACAGTTATTTTTGCCCTCTGGACAGGCAGCAGTAAGAATAATTCTGAAAAATAGACATATTCAGTAGTGAGAGCAAAGAGGTTAATACAGAGTTTCACAGTGTATTTGTCAGCATCTCTTCATAGCAGCTATTACTACTGTCTATTGACAATTTTTACCCTTGTCGTGAAGAAGCTAACAATAGAGCTATAAAAGAAATTCTTTTTACATTAATGAGATTGACGTAACTAAGAAAAAAGACGGAACTGAGTTTCCATCTAAATTCCAAAATTCAATGAAAATAAGGTAAAAAGCTAGGAAAGAGAGCTTCAAAAGCTAAAAGTAGTCAGTGAGTTTAATTACTTTTTTTTTTTTTTTAATCCAAAAGTCCATATCAGCATCATAGTAGATAAAAAGCTAAGCTATAGTACTTGCTCACTTTCTCTGAGTCTTCCCAGAGTCCACACAGTCAGTATGCATACAGATCCAATGCAGCCAAATCCCAGGTTGTCTTCTGTCCAGCCAGAAAATTAAAAGAACATAGGAATGGGCCAGAAAAGTCACTATGGGAGAGACAAGATGTTCACGGGAGGCAGCCGAGAGGGAACAAGAGCGGATCCAAGGTAAAGAGCCTTAGGGGACGAAGATGACAAATCTGCAGCAAACCTGACCTCCCTGGTTTATCTACTCATGGAGCAGCTTCCTCCTCCTCAGTAGATACAGCAGCCTACTGAAGAGTAGCAAGTGCGACTTCTCAAAGCAAAGGATCCTCTCTCCCTTTTAACTGCTGCCAATTCAGGCAGCATGGGCTTGAGTATACTGATAACTGTTCCCAGCCTATTTTATTTACCTATGCTATCCCTTAATTCATAGTTAAGCACAAATCCAGTCGGAAAAGGGAAAAGGGGAAACGGAAAATCCACCTCTTGTGTTTGGGCGGTTGTCTGGGAATATGACACACAGAACAGTTCTATTTTAGGATCCTAAGTACTAAAGGACTTCCAAGACATACAATTGTGGTGTAAGCAAAGAATACTTTCACAGCACATGAAACTGAATAGCAAAAGCTGTATGGAGGAGCCACAGACCAGCCTCTATATTTTGAGCAAGAGCTGAATCACAAGTCTTTCTCAGATGTTAAGCCAACCCAGCATCATGTAAACGATGTTTGCTGACAAAGGCTGAGAAGTATAATTTCTAGGTATATTATTTAGAGTCTTGTATCTAAACACTAAGCTGTAGAGAAATAATAAATCGCCCACTCAGAGGGACTAATCCAAGAACAGTGACAAGATAACCCAGACCCTACATTACTTGAAATCTCTTCCAATGATTTAGTGCAGATTTACTGAAGTTGCCCACACAAAGCACACTATTTACCAGCTTTTGTTAATTTGTTCTACATGGGACAGATTGATCCATCTGTTGTATGAGAATGCCTTTACAAAGTGAACAAAAGCAACCATCAACTCTCAGCTGTTTGCTGCGTAACACATATTAAAGGGATTTTTTGTTGTTGTTGCACAGTTAAATGCCTAGCAAGCCCTAGAGTTTCTATTACTCCATCTGACCTCAGTTAGTTGGCTACCATGATGATTTGGCTTTTACCTGAACTGACGCTTAGCTGTCATTTCCAATTTGGGCTGTGCAAAGAGAAGGGAATTGTACGAAGGAATCATATGGCACACAGACTTACAAAAAGCCATTGTGTGCTTTTATCATGTAGTAGCATTTCTAGTCACTGAAATTATTGCCATTCAGCAGCTAATGTTTTGAAAATCTGGTTATCAACTCCAATTTGACAGCTTTTTTTTCACGTTTCCTGAACAGCAAACAAAGCATTTCCCTTTTTAAAACAACTCTGTTTGTTAATGTGTAGTTATTAAGCATGATACTGCCGTCCAACTCCTGTCACTCTACACTGATCAGTAGCTACCCAGAAGCACTTCAGGCTGCTGGCACGGAAATACACACCCAAGTAAAGCTCTTATTCCTCCTTCCTCTTATCTACCTGTCTTTCTTCTGGGATCAAGCACATTATTTCCAGGAACACTGCCTACTACCTCTTCAAACTCCACCTTCTGTCTCATCCTCATGACAAGGTTCCACATGTGTCTATACCAGGTAGCATATATATATATATATTTTAAATGATGTTCTTTTGCAAAAGTGACAAAAACCTTAAAATTATAAAATATTTTCTACTCTCTCCTTGACTGTTTTCATAAACTGAAAAACAGGATTGCAGGACTGCAAATTTACAGTTTAATCTTTTAACTTGAGGTTACCAAGATATTGCACATACAAATTCTAAAAACATTTCCAGGGAAATAACTGTTTTCTCCACCCTTTGTAAGGGAAACTAAGGAATTCAGGACTCCCAACAAGCAGGCAAACACCCTCAGTTTCCAGTTCTCTTGTGCAGACCACAGTTTGTTGTCCTGTAGCAAATAAAATTCGGTGGTCTTAAAAGTATGAATGTGCACGCAGCGAATTTCATGATTAGGATTTCCCAGAGAACTGGAGGACAGTGATCTCTATTGAAGAGAGAAAAAATGGAGAAAAACGTACCATTTACAAAACAAATACAGTTTTACTAGGCTATTCCATTTTTAAATGATCCTGTACAGCAATTATGGTACTTAAGTAAATCTTAATATAAACACTCAACCTTTTGGAAAAAGGGTTTTTATTGCAGGGATGTGCATTCACTAAATTGTACTGAGAGTAGCTGAGGAAATGAACCACCTAAGATTGATGTTCTCTCATCAGAGTAGCTTACACTTGATCTTATCTGGAAACATTGATACACAAGGCTATTTAGCTTTATAAGAAAGTTTACTTTTTTAATATGATTTATGAAGAAGTTCAGAGGGTTTTAGAGAGAGATCCTAAGAAAAAAATGCTCAGCAGCAATATTAGATTCTCTAATGAGGAAGGCACATGAATGTTTATTAACTTACCTATAATCATAACAGGCAGAGACTTCAGTGCTGATTTTGCAAATGCTTTTAACTAAAGTCAATAATGAAATACAATGTATAATGAAATTATCTATACAGTTCTGTGCCTGAGTACATGATAAGGAGGTCCAAGTTAGATCAAAGTGTACCTGAGGATTCAGAATTCTTGAGCAGGGAATGGACGGCTAGGAAATGACCTAAAACTAGACATGAGCAAGAACTACAGTACAGGATTATCAAAAATATGATTATTTGTTTTTAACTCAGGAGATATTTATCTGAATTGTTTTAATTCATGTTTATTATTTTGTTAAGTAGCTTTATATATCCAATCTTTGATAGGAGTTAGGCAGCTATCTTCACTGTTAAAACTTCTCTTAATAGTTTATACCCATGCAATTCTGTTCTTTTGAAATTTGTATTTTATATTTAAATATTCTCAGAGATGTTCTTACATTGGTTACTTTTAGATAGCAGATGAATATTTAAGCAATAGGAACACCACATTAATGAAAAGCAAAGCCAAACTATCTCTTATAAAACAAAGGTTTAAATTATATCACTTTCAAATAAATTACAATTTTTAACTCTGTGATTACACTTCCAGTGAGAGATACCTTAAAAATATTCATTAGAGATAATTTTTCAGCTAGTTTCATATTTGCAGTAAGAAGATACATTCAGACTCAAAAACTGATTTAAACCATTCCTCACTCATCGTTGCTCAATTTTGTTGAGCTTTGCTCCTGCGGGTGAACAGTGAAAAGATAAGCTGGGGTTAAAAAGCATGAGAACAGAAATAAAACAAAACAAAATAGAAAATGCAGCAAGAGGAGGATTCTGACACCAGATCCTCTTTTTTTCCAGGTAGCCTTTCAGAAAACCAAGAGAGCTGGCACAGTCTGTCTTCCACTAAGCAGATAGATCATTTCCTACAGCAATAGTCCACAGAGCCAAGTATTTCCACACGTACTCCCGTTGCTAGAATAACTCCTCAGTGATCTTTAGCAATAGTTCATCTTTAAGTATGTTTGAACATTCGCTAGGCTCCTGACAACAAAATCTCAGCAGGGAACAAATGGGGCTTTTCCTTTATCTACAGCCATTGTGAAATCCACTCAGATAAAAGCTACACAAGCATCACAAACAGATCTCTGCATTCTATGGCTAAATGAAACTCCTTCTCTTGCCCTCTCATTATTTATCTGTGTCTTTGATCTGCAAAATACAGTATAGCTTAGTGTGAAGTTTTATGAGGAAATGAAGCTACTCTGAACACCTGCCCTCAGAGCATCCGTGAGGTACATTTGCTTGCCATCGAAATGTTTCATGAACATGCATCTTCCTATCCATGGCGTTTAAAAGCTGGGTTCCTGGTGGAACTTTTTTGAAAGGCAAGATGACACTGTTAAATACTGAAATTCAAGGCACTGATGGTCAGACTAGCTGCTTTTTTTTGCTCCCATACAGCTTTGACCCAGCTGTCACCCTTTCACACTTCAACCAAAACAGCTTTCATGAGTAACTTCCAGAAGGCTGCAGCTAAGACAACAGAGTCCCAAATCTCATTGCTACCCTGGTCTGCAGATGACAGATTTACTGGCTAAGAACACAGCAATAGAACTAGATGCCGAAGAGCCTCTTTCCAGGCCCTGGTTCTCATGTGCTGTCAGGCAGAATCCAGCATGACGCACCGCTACAAAAGACCCTTCCAAAGAGGCAAACCATCTATCCCGAGCCTCAGACTCGAGCCTCCCCAGCCTTAGCCTGTTACAATGAAATCAAACTCCAACCATGATTTAGAAAAACAATGCCTGGCACAGGATTAACAAGCCGCTCTGCAGCAGCAAGCTTTAGAGGGCTGGCTGCCATCCCATAGAGAACACCATTATTCAGTCTATTTCAGCACAGCTCCGCTCGTATAACAAATACTCTACGTACTTTTGTTCCCACATTTCTTCATTACTGACGACATTAGCATGATAACAGGATCTGTGACAGGAAAACTGTATGGAAAGTCTACAGCTTTACTTCACAGGGCATCGTGCAAGTGGTGTCTTGGATTTTATTCTAATTTATTCTGATCCTGCTTAAGTTTCGCTTTGAATTCCCAGCCAACTGCATTGAAGCTAACCATGTCAACCAACATGGTCAAGATCTCAAAACAGAGCATTCCTTCTTATCCTTTTTACTTGCAAACAATGTCACCAAACTCCTGAAAGATATTCTTGTCTTTCAGGACAGGCCCGCCAAAGCAATTAGTACCCAAAGGAAACATCACCTGCCCACACGTGAGGTGGACCTTCCTTTCTATTCCAGGAGTCTCAAAGGAAGAGAAGAACATAGATGGTGAACTCCAGCTAGCTATAAAGACTTCAATAAAACTCTGAAGCACTCAAGTGACACGTTAGTTCTCTCCTAAATGCAAAACCTGTCACTCATGTCTGCTTAGTTATATTTAGAAAAAGGTATCGGCTTGGTAAGTCAAACCTCTTTACTCAGAGCATCATCTAAATTCTAGCTTTCTGACACAATCATTGATCATATTATATTTTCAGGGGGACATTTTGACTTAGGTGCATATAAACAGTGATATTAAGATGATCTATGAGGTTCACGCATCTCTCTTGGAATGAACAAATAAAATGGGAAGTTCTAGTAAATGTGGATTTGAGGGGAGGGCTTATCCACCTTAAATAAGGGTTATATTAGGACATGCAGTATCATTAATTAAATCTATTTGCAGAACTGTTAGAGATTTCTATCTGTAGGTTTCAGTTGTAAAGCTTTAGTTTAATCCAAATTGATACTTTAACTCTGGGTTTGTATTTCTTTGATTTTAGCTGTCTGGTCAATTGGCATTCTATTCCCTTCCGGCTTAAAAGATTTTTAAAAAATATTTTTTGTTTGTCAATATAGGAACTCATTTTCTGATCTATGATGGTGTCTAAACAGTCAAACTGAGGATCATAACAGCAAAAGAAAAGAAATTTTAAATCCAAAAGCTCTAACACTGAACGGTAAACAAATGATTTTTTTTGAGACATATTTTTTCTATTTTACTGGTTAGTGATTTTAAGACACTGCAACAGAGAAAATAGCTCTGCAGTGAAACTACATTCAAAGCAGACATGAATTTTGTACATCACAAGACAACTCCCTTCAGTCACTGATTTGTTTCCTACACCCTGGGAATGTTAATGTGCCCCAAGGCACGGGGCCGTGTCTAAATAGTTCACAGCACTGACTTATCTCTTCTTTCAGATTGGTGTCTAGGACTATTCTGAAGATGAGAAAGCTTGTTCCAATTCACAGAAGAGAATTAACATAGAAATTACAAATGCTGCTTTTGGTAGTGTTCTACATTTACGGCCAGCTGACAAGTACAATAAACATGAATCGAGAGAAGGAACAAATGTTTGCTTACCCCACATATCTTGCTGAAATTTTGGAGATAATTTTCCTAAAACCACACAGACCTCATCTGTTCAGCAAAGAAATGAACACTTTTATTGTAAAATCATGAATTCATCCCCTCCTTATCACCTCAGACTTTCACAGTTGTGCATTATATAAATATTTAGACTAACAAATAGTTACAATCACAACATATTTCAGTAATACATAGAGCTTTCCAATGATCTCGCATAAATGGGCAAATCTTTGCCTGTTCTTTTTATGCTTTGTATTAAACCCCTCAGGCTACTTGCTTGGAAAGCTGCCATTTTTGAAGTTTACCAGATTTAGTCAAAAATGAAAAGAAATATTCATTCAAACCTTGGATAAAGAGTCTCTCAATCATCTACAGAGGAATCCTAAATATTTTTTACTATCTTTAAACACACAAGTTTGGAACAGTATTTAGAGGACCATACACTGATGTTTTTGAAGTTTATGAAGAGTTTGCTTAAACTGAAATACGAGCACAACCTTGACTGCTGATTTCATTTTTGTCTCCAGTTGAGTTTTTTTTCAACCTTTCTTAATGCAGTTTAAAGAATCAATGATAATTTTTAATTAAAGTACCACCCAAAAGGAGGTGCCACTTGTATAGTTATTTAAAATGAATTTTCAAAGTTTTGGCAGTCCTATTTAGAATATCTTATAAACAAAAATTTCATGCTTTTTTTTTTTGAACAGGAGTTTCACTTTAACAGGAGTGTAAGGTAGCCTTTGAAGAGGAACATCTATAAAGGACAATGAGAACTTCGTATTTCAGATTTATAGACAGAGAGAGCCTTTCTGTATGATCCCAACTGAGGTATCCTACAGAACCACAGTGTGTATAGCATTTCAGATTTGCAGCAATATCAGAGATTAAGTCTTACAGGTATATTTACCTGCATGTTCAAATCCAGTGTATGAAGATGTCACCATACAGGACTCCAGCACTGTAAGAAGAAGGTGCTGCAAAGAGGGGCTGAGTGCTGACTTCTCACCATACCACCACCCTTGTGCCACAGCACACAGTAAAGTAGCTGACAGTGACAGTACGGAAACTGAGGCAAGAAGAAAGACCAAATATAAGTTACACAAAAGACTATGATTTAAAATACATGCAGGTCAAAGTAATTGCCTTTAAAGCATGCTCATGTGGCCCATGCCCATGAATGGTTCAACCTGATTCAAGATAGGGAAAGCAAAAATTACATGCTGTGTGGGTAAGGTGTGGATTCAACATAGGAAAACAAATCCTCCCACAGTTAAGACAATGGGATTTTACTCTCAGGCGTGTGTGACATTCCGTCCGACTGCCACCACGCTACCCTTCAGCGAATATCTACCAATCTCTAAGTGCTGTCCATCCCTGCATTAATTTAATTTGAGCAAACTGTAAAAAGAAAATATCATCTTCAGCTGGCAACATAAAAACATTTGCTATATTTTGCAATGTCATGAGCAGCGTACCTGACAGACACTCAGCCTGAAACCCTATGCGTTTCAGGGGTTGAAAGAAACAAAATTATCTACTTAAAGAACTGCACAAAAATGAGGGGAAAAAAAGTATGCTCAGCAGAAGTGTTCTCCTAGTCAGAAGCTGCTTTGAAGTGCTGAACACTATTTGCACAAAACTAATAAAATATAAAATAAAGTCATCTCCTGACTCTTCCCTTTTTGAAGGGCAGAAAGCCATAATTCTCTACTTAGACACGCACCATCCAGCAATAAGAATGCCATCAGGCCATCAAGCTGCTCTTCAGGTCTCGAGAGATTTGACTGCAAGACCATGAATATACTGTATCAAAATCCAACTAAACAGCGATACTTACTATGATGCCATGCTATGGCAAATCCATAATCTGCAAAGCAGAAAATAATTTTACTGTACACTTATTTCAAAATATTGAAATGACAGAAAATCTTACAGCTGGGTAAAAAGTCATTCTGACTCCAAAATTCATCTTTTGTTTTTCAGTTTCTGCTTGTATCATCTAAAAGTTTCCTGAAGAATTTCATCTTCAGAATATTTCTGGTTAGTCACTTTCTGCACTTTGATGCAGTGAAAGAACATATATGCCACATGTTCAGCTGCAAGAGAAATCAGAAGTCAGAAAATATGACCCTATAGGGACTGCACTGTCTTCAGCCTAAGATTTTTCCTGTCACAGAGAACACAAAAGTTTTACACACCTATCACCCAACTTGTCAAAAAGGTAAGTTTAATCTCTCAGAGGAGTCTCAGGTAGTCTGAAAATATGTTGACCTTTAAGTCACTATTTTTAGTAGGAAAGGTTTATGATTTTAACAGGAAAAGAATGCTCTGCCTATAGTAGTAAATCAAACATACCCATAGACATGAATTAGACATGCCAACTGGCACAAAAAAGGCCACAGGTAGGCTAATAAACTCCCTTAGTCTCCAATCATTGTAAATAGATGTTGGAAACTGCTCTGTCCGTGTTCAGTTCTGAGCCGTGACAGGGAATTTTGCAAGAGTGTGCTAGTTGTTAACTGCCACAATCCTGCTAGGGAACGGTCTGTCAGCTTCCTGGTACAGGGAATGACTTCTAGTTTAGAAGATCAGATGGAGAGCAAGTTTATAAACTGACTAGTTGGTGGTGAACACTGCTGTAGGCACGGGGTAAGCAGGAGCAACCTGCCGTGAAGCAGCACTGGGCAGGAACAGCTCCCCATGCTCTCAGTCTGCAGAGCTCCAGCAGGACCTGTGTAAACCAGGTCTGGGGCCCTGGTTCTGCACAGGTTTAGAATTCAAGTTCAGTCACCACACAAACACCTTTTTTGTTTGAAGCAAATACAGGACACAAATGCAATCATTTCCCTAAGAAAACTATTTCCCTGAAGGCAGGAGGTGCTGGTAACCTCTAGGTTATGCAGTAATGTCCTCTGTAACATCAGTAGAACTATGTAAACATAGTGGACATGGTGCAATATTAATAAACCAGACCTAGAGATAGCAAAGATGGTGGTGCCCCGCTACCTTGACTGCCTATACAGCACATGCACCAACCCTTACCAGTTCCACCCCACTGCTTGGTTAGTCCAGCCTCCCCACAGAGTACACAACAGGTTAACCTGGCTGCATTACAGAAGAGCATTTCTCCTTCAAGATTATCATTACCTGACAAAGATTGTGTCACACTGACAGAGAGTTCAGATTAATCCTTGGAGCGTCTGACACCCTGTGTGAGGTTCATGTGGACAATCACAATCTGAATCAACTAGAAATTCATTCTTACTCCGAGTCATGCATCTGTTCAGCATGTCCCATAACCTGATGCCTAAACTCCCATCAGCATTTCTTTTCCTGCTCCCAAATACTGTTAACATCATAGAGAAGTACATTTCTTCAAGCTATAGAGTACTAGACATGTTACCAGGTTCAGTCTGTGCTTTCAACACATATAGAATTGTAACACTCCCCCTTAGTTCAGTTTGCAAACACACTTCTGTTTTTGAACATGCCACAGTTATAGCAGGGATTATTTCTCTATATACAGTAAAAATCAGCAAGACCACAGGTTTTTGGTTTGACTTAGCCTGGGCATTTGGCCTACCCAAAACTGTTTTTTCCACCAGGCTAAATACCTTTCCTGGCAGCACAGACCTCAGTCAGGAAGGACAACCTGAAGCAGCAAACACCTGTCATGCAAAATTGGTACCTGCTGTCACAAGGAATTAACCCGAACTATGGATAAAGCACAGCAAGATCCTTTTGGCAGGTATGACCAGATGCATTGGTATATTATTTGCCAGACCTCCCAGAAGAAAGTCATGCTGTATTGAAATGAATAAACTAAGCTGCAAGCACCATAACTGGATTCTAAGAGAGAAATTGCAATCAGTCTTATTGTATTCACTCCAGATGGTATCTTCCTATGTCAATTCACTGGTCCAGCTCTGCAGGAATGCTTCAAGAGCACTGCAGTATCTCACCATTTCAAAGGGGTCAGTGTCCTTATTCATAACCAACCACACTGCTCTTAGCCCCACCTGGAGCTTTGCTAGTACCAAGGAGAGGGAACACTCTTCTGCCAAGCCAATGGCTCCTAGCTGGGAGCAATCCTACCACTTACTGTTGGACAGAAGAAGTGGCAGCTGTAGCACTTCCCTTGGATGAATTTAATGCCTGCCACCCCCAGGCACCAAGAGAAAGAGGCCTCAGGGACGGCTGTCTCCTGTTCTGTTGTGAAATAGCAGCTACCCCACAACAATCTGTTTGGGAGAGCTTCAGAAAGTGCATCTCAGCTGTCACTTACTGTCTTGTCCTCACTACATACTGGGAGTTCAGCCTGGCAAGGGGTTCAAAAAAGAGTTAAGAACATTATAACCAACCTGTAGGTACTTAACATGGACACAAAGAGGATCACAGTACAGAGAAGAGTTTTAACTTGGACTTCACCTGACACATAGACAAAGCCTTAGAAAATGCACCCTGCTGGAGCTTCCTTTATTAAAAAGCTCCCAAGTACATAAAACTTAGACCCCTCAGTTCAAGGAAATACTAGGATCAAGAGCATATCAGCAGACACTGCCATGAGGGAGTTTTAGCTGCCATGAAATATTGCCAGTAGGCTCAGTAGGCTAGTAAAGCAGGAAAAAAAGTTCAACTTGAAAAAAAAAAGAAAAAAAAAAAAAAAAGGAAACCTTGGGCTGGGTCTTCTGGCTCTGTCCAGCCGTTGTAGGAAGTAAGGTTATTGGTAATTGTGTCAAGCATCATGAACAAAGAGTTCAAGTTGTCATGAAACTGGGACTGTAACCTTATAAAGCTAGTAAAAATTTAAACTTTCAACAGATAAGAAAGAAGACTCTTGGAAGCTATAGGCCAATTACTACACATTTAGATGCTGCAGAATGCAACATTACTGATAACAACATGGACTTTCTGTCAAGATCAGTAAAGAGTGTGAAGATCTTCACAGAAGCAGAGAAAGAAAAAAAGCCAAAAGAAATAGGATACATTGGCCGTAAGACAACAGAATACCTGTGTGAGCTTAAGAACACTACAGAGTCCTAGAGATGCAGCAATGGATGGATCCTTCCCATCATGCCAGGTGCACAAGCACTAATTAACCTGAACTCTGACTGAAAAAGCATGAAAAACAACTAAGCAAAACAAAGCATAAAACAACCACTTGGCTTCCTTATCAGGACATGTGAAGTTAACAATATCAATAAAATCTGTTACCCATCAACCCACAGGCACAGAGAAAAATCCAAGGACTGAAAATGGTAATTATCAATGTCATGCCCTCGGGAGACATGAAGATAGCTCAGGATTTGGGTGAGACAGGATAGAAGGACAAGGGAGAATAATAAAAAGTAAATAATAATAATAAAAAAATAATGACCAAAAATCAAAGCTGTCCTGAAAAGCTAGATACAGTAAAAGAAATGAGCTTGATGACACTTGATTAAAGGTAGCCTTTTCAACATTGCCAGTTCTGTCTCTACCAGAAAGAGTATACATCTTTCCAGCTAACAAAGTGAATCAATAAACAAACAAAATCAAAGAATTCATTCCAAGACAGACCAACAATGCAGTGCATCACACTACAGAACACTCTTGGATATGATGATTTTCTCTGTTTAAACGTTGTTGTTTGATATGAATAACTAAAGACTGTAAAATTAACTGTAAAAAGATCATGTAGGAAACAATTTAATTTGGATGTAACCTCCAGCTTTGTAAAAGGAAAGATGTGGAGAAAAAAAAAAAAAAAAAAGATTTGTATCATTGTAGAGGACAGATCGGATGATTCCATTTGCTTTTGCCTTAACAGCATGCACACACACTTGAAAGAAGGGATAAATAACTGCTATTTTCAAACTTCTGGTTTCTTGGGTTTAGATTTCTGCTTTAAACTCTCCTCAACACTATTTCAAGAACAAGTAAAATCATTATTTTGGAACCTGAGAATTTTCATCAGTCCATCAAAGGGCAATAGCACAAAAGAATAAATGTAATTTGGAAGCCCTGTTTTATTGTGAAGACAAGTTGTTTCAACAGCTTTCAGCTGTTAGCAACGTCTTTCTCCTGCTAAGTACTGACTGCAGCAGTTCATCTGAGAGGGAGGATGCAGGAACCTCCTGCTCAACACTTCCTATAGGAGGGAGCCTTCTGCAGCACACAGTGATGCTCCTGGGAGATTCAATATCCATGGCAGGGCTGTTGTTTACTGAGGAAGGGAGTCTGGAGAGCACAGTGCATAGCTCCCTTTAGCCTACTGACATAGGACTTGACTAAAAATAACTCTTGTAACCTGGACCTGCCAAGCAAGTTGCATTTGAACTCAAGTTTGAGACCCCCAGATGCCCTTATGAGAAAATGACAAATGACCAAGTCAAAGGGGTATGACCTCTGAAATTCGTATATTAGCAACAAAGTTTCTGTATTTGTCCTGATATAACTGTTAATTGGCAAAAGGAATAATCATTTGATTTAAGTAGAAGGATAAAATAGAGAAACTCACTTGACTTTTTATTTTCTACTCCAATCATTTCAGTTCTCAAGCTATTTGGAGCTCAGTGTATATTTCAGATAGAAATATCCAAATTCCTAAAATTAAAACTAAGAAAGCCAATTTATAATGAATATAAACAATAATTTAAAATGTTTCAATTGACAAGCTTTCAAAAATAAGAGAAAGGGGGAACAGGATCACTTGAGAGCACAGACTGTTTCCTGATGGACATTTTGGCAAATCCTTTTTTCAAATTACTTCTATCTTTTTACAAATATCTCTCTCATCAGAAGTCTTTTTCCTCAGTTAGCATTAACTTCTCACCTTTGCACACTCATTCAGTTTTTAACCTGATAAATAGGATCACTGGCAGTATATAACCTACACACTGGTCAGAGGAACAAAGCTGTGCTTTGGTTTTGGTTGTTCACTACTTCCTCTGCCCTTTTAATGCTCTCTCACCTTCTTATCAAGAGAGGCCAGCAGAAATGTTTTGCAATGAGAGAAGCAAATTATTCTAGATAATCCAGTTAGGGAAATTTGACTGATTGACCCTTTGCTGCACTGCTGTACGTAGCAGCTGTGGAAACCAAGTTAGCCTTTGTCTTTTAAGCTCATATAAAATATTTACATCTAGATAAGAGATGTTTCATAGAATCACAGAATGCTTAAGGTTGGAAGGGACCTCCAGAGGTCGTCTAGTCCAACCCCCCTGCACAAACAGGGTCACCTAGAGCACGTGGCACAGGACTGCATCCAAACGGGTTTGGAAGATCTCCAGAGAAGGAGACTCCACAACCTCTCTGGGCAGCCTGTTCCAGTGCTCTGTCATCACTGTTAAGAAATTTTTCCTTAAGAAAACCCTGTTTCTGACAACAGGACAGCAGACGTGTCCTATCATTAACTGTGAGGATTCAGCACATTCCCCTGGTAAAAACACTTACAAGTGTGACAAAATTAAATCTCCCAGCAGATGTCTTGTGGGAAGCGGTATCAGACTGAGTGCAAACATGGCTGAAACCAATGACATTTTGTTCTGTATCACAGCTGATAAAAGCCAATAATGAGCTGAGATTCTTTTGTTATTTTTCGCCTCGTTCTAAACCCTATGGCACTGCCACACCTGTCAGCTGAAGTTATTCAACATTGTGTTGAGATCATTAATGAAAACAATACCAAAAAAAAAAAAAAGATAGAAAATGCATATGAGGGGTTTTCATCTGAAAAGATTCTACACCAGAGCAACAGAGTTCTTGTTTGAATAGAAAATTACCAGCAGCTCCACAGGAGAAGACAGAGATCATACGACTAACACTGTGATCACATTGCTTTCTGTTGGGTTTATAGAATATTTATTATTCATATTATTTAAGCTACCCTCTTCAATGCTTTTCCTGTTTCTAGCTAGAAAAATCAAGCATCGATAGTCTCCAGATTGCTTACTATCTCTTAATCTGAAGTTCGAGAGCTGGGAATACCACCAATGGAAAAAATAATCATGTTTAAAGGCTTTTCCTATTACCCAAAGCTCTCATTTTTACCAGCTAGCACATGTATTATCTCGTCACTGGATTTGCATCTAGAGGAGAATATTCCTTACTGACAAGAAAAAAAAAAAAAAGGAAAAAAGGCAGCATATTACATCCAGCAACACATTTGTTTCATAGTGTGTGGCTTAAATGGAGTTAGGATTTGACATGTTTTTATAAATATACCACATTGCTGATATTTTTCATGATGGCCCTTCTGCTCCCTTTCAGGCCTTGAGTGGTAGCATGGGAGGATAAAAACTTAACTTTCATGCTCCCATCATCTCCTAGCCCCCTAGCATTACTGGCTTCAACCTTTTCAAATAGAAACATGCACAATACTCTAAATTACAAAAAAAAAAAAGTCTTTAAAGAGTAGCCCTTTGACAAGCCAAAGCCAGCTCTGGGTTTCAGGTCCTGACCCAGCCTAAACCTTGGCTGGGGAAGACCCTACCAACTTTCTGCTGCCTGTGCCTGTCCACACCAGCATGACCTCCTCCTCCACGCCAGTTCAGCAGCCCCCCTAGGTAGTGACCCCGAGACACTGCTTTGCTGGAGCTCCTCTTTACCTTAGGAGACTGTTGCTCTCATGCCATTGCTATCCTGTGATTACAGCAGCTCCCAACTCCCACACCGCATGACCTTTTACCTAAGGGTTCCCTACACACACGGCAGCAGTTACACTGAATATTGCTTTTTCGGCTGTTGCTTTGAGGTTACCTTCTACAAATACAAAACACGAAGATTTAGCAAAGCGTCTTCAAAATCTCCCCCGTCCCAAATTCTTCCTTCAGAAAGCTTCAACATTAGAGACATTTTTTTTTTATTTGGCAATAACTCTGACAATATATAAATACACTTATACAAACTTCAAAGCATGCCGTGACAGTATAGAGCAAAAATTTGAGGTTCATCCAATTCCTTCCTGGCTTGAGTATGAGGAAGGACAATGACATAGAACCATAACACAGGGGCTAACAAATTGTTATGCTGGTTATACTATCCCATGCCAAAACAATATTCCATGTAGCTCAAACACTCCTAGCACCATTCCATACTGAGCAGACAAAAGATGCAGACTCCATCAGCCATAGCAACAGCATATAGGCACAGAAATAAGTGCTGCACTAGTGTTTTCCTTTTATTTTCTCTGAGTAATAGCCAAAGATCACCTTTCATGTCTTTGTGTCATAAGGAAGAACTCAAAATCACAATATGCTTGAGCCAGAAAAATAGCTTTCCCTCCTGCTCAAGAAAGAGGAAAAGAAAATTACTATTACCAATCTCTAAAATACATGAATAGGACAGACTTCCTCAAAAGAAAGGGAGGGCAGGGGGCAGGAGAGAAAAAAAAAAAGCTAGACTTCCACCTAGTTTAACTCTTTAGGGAAAAAAAAATGATCCGATATTTTCAGCACCTACCGTTTTTGCTTTACATATAGAAGACTGTAGCTGTTGGCATTGCTGACAAAGATGCCACTGTCTAGTTCATGGACCATTTGTTGTTTGGTCCCTTTTCTTAAAGGCTGGCCCTGGATAATAGTTTCTGCTTTTATGTAATTACAAGCTCATCTGAGCAGCTCCAGTCACACTAGCAACATTTATGTAGGCTCTTTAGAAGACAGACATTGTATGATTCATTTATAAAGTAAGTTTTTAAAATCTTATTTCAGCACTTACAAATATTTTGCAGTCAATTTAAAACAAGCTGTTCAGTCATTTTGGTTTGCAGCATGCTCTTAGACTAAGATTTAGTTTTGCTCTTCAAAAGAAATGTACACAAATCAAATTGCCATAATTAGACTAAAGAGAGAAGAGGAAGGAACACATTAATTGCCACACTAATTGACTACATATATCAACAATAGCTTTCCTCATCTCTTAGGAACTTTTTGTTGAATATGAAGCTCGTGCCTTTGCTTTTTAGCCCAGTCTCCTCAGCTGCACCTTCTCACGCAGTTATGCTATCCATCCTCCTGCCCATCCTGGTGCTCATTCTTAATCCATTTACATCCTCTGGCCAAATCCTACCCCATCAGCAGAGGGGAAAAGTCTTAGGGGCAGGCAAATCTGTTCCCGCAGCTTTCCTCATGAGCTGGAGAGAGCTGCAAGCACGCACACTAGATGTGCAGCCTTGTTGAACCTCTGCTCATGGCGACAAGCAAGGGCCAGCTCTTCCCTCAAGGAGGCCAGGCCCATCCCACACCCCCCATGGAGCCAAGCCATGCTGGGGACGGTGCCACCCAAAGTTCCCAGTCTGGGATGGCAGCCCCATGGGTTGAGGCATGAGCCCATGGCCAGGCACAGTAGAAGCGGAAGCCTCCATTTCCACCATGGAAAGCAGTAAGAACCAACTGCACAAAACCCACAGAAAAACAGATCTCATTAGTTGTGTTATTTGCAGAAATTCATCCTTTAAAAGTAGTCTTACTTGTGAACCACTGAGCAATCCCTACTTGAGTACTTATTAAATGATTGCACTTAGTATAACAGCAAATGATCTAAGCAACTTGAATGGCAGCTACTTCAGCAGACATTCTTAAATATATTTCGATGTGGAGCTCAATATGATCTGTCTTATTTAGCACACTGCACCAGTGAACAGAGATAAAGTCACATACTACGAACTAAACACTTGTGTGAAAACACTTCAGCCTAGGTTACTGGATGCAGTCTGAGTAAGAATACCAAAAGTAGTCACTGGATAAGGGCAACAAATTAGAGAGGTTTATATTTCTGAAGCAATGACATAACTTTTGCCTGTAGTTTGATAATACTTCGAGACTACAGACTTACTTAGATAATTAGTTGTATATCCCTCCCAAACATTTCTGCTCATGTCAAGGCCTCCACTAGCCCTTTCTCAATGCTAGGAGAGCTATTTTCCTGGATGCACAGCAAACGTGATCATACCCATGATCACTGCTCAATCAGTTTCAACATGGATAGGTTCACCATGTTTTCACAAATGCATATGGAGATTAAAAAAAAAAAGACACAGTTGCATGGAGACAGAACCAAAATACTAGGAGGGAAGGGCTATTTTTTGGTGGGTGACAAGGCTATTTTCAAGTGTTATTGATTATTCTAGGTTGTATTCCAAGCACAGTCTAAGCAGAATGACTCTTAAGTGATCCAGCTCAATCTATCACAAGTGATCTGTCCAGTAAGATTCAAATTTCAACCACTATCATCTACAGCTTTCTTTGAAAAATTTTATAATGACAATTTCAGAACATATTCATAATCTAAGATCCAATGACAGTTGACATAAAATGATTTAACTTGTTCTTCAAGTTAAATTTAAACCACAGCTAGTACCCACAGTATTAGTGAACAGTCAGTCCAGTCACTGTCATTTGCTCTTGAGTAAGCTGCTTTGGTCATGCAGCTGAGGTTGCATGTTCAATGCATGTCCTGCATTTTCAGCAGGAAAGCAAGTTGAGTTTCACAAGGAAAAAATTGCCATTTACAAAATGTCAATCAGAAATTGAAATATATGAATTAAAACAAATGAAATGGACATTGGTTATTCTTATTGATCATATTCGATTAAATTTTAAGAAACAGAGCAAAATTTGAGAAACTTTAGGGAAAGGCATTATAGACATGACTTCATACACTTCAGACTTTTCAAATCCTTTTTCTTCAAGATCACCTGGTGACACTTCAGTAGTGACTAAGTTCTTTGCCTTATAATGCTGGTAAAGCTGCAGTGGAAATAGAAATTTGAACTGATTTGCATGACTACAGGTTCCGGAGAGGGACTTCTCAGTTACATGCATTTTAAAAACTTTACCAAGTTTACACCCCAAGCCTGTTTGACCGAGCCATAGCACACTTTTTAGACTTACCTAAATGAAATAATAATAAGCTTCATACTTTTTCACAAAATTCTGCCACCATAGATTCTTATTCACTGTGTTTCTGCAGAAAAACATCTGCTCAGATTGTATTTAACTTACCAAGTAATCTTTACTGCCCTTAAGTATCCAGTCTCATTTAGCATTACAGTTTTTCATTATCTCTCACCCTGGATCTTTTGACTGTGGGCTATTCAGTGCTTTGCATGTCTGAAGACCCACAGCTTTCCTATCTATATGGAAAATACTAAAACCGATTTTAAGTCACTCCCAAAAAGTGATTTTTAGTATCCAAGCTGAAGCTGTACTTGATTACTTATTGCTAAATCTTAGAGCTCTCCCCACCCAAAAAACATATTTTGTCTGATGAAGTACACTGTTAAGGGAAGGAAATAGACAGAAATTGGAAATTCAAAGAGTCTGCATACTTACTTTCTGCATTTTAATACCATCATACATTTTCTGTATTTTCTATGGTAGTTCCAAAGCTGTGGCCTATGCATCCAGCAAAAATGTCAATATAGTAGTGGCCCATATGAGATCTTTTTTTAAAAAGACTTCCAAGCCCTATGCACCAATTTCAGTCTTAATTACTGAAGTAAAAAATCTTGATCCATCTGGAGTATTCAAATTCCCAAGAAGCTTTTTAATGCAACTTGCAATAGATTGCACAAGCAAATTTTCTGATGTGCAAAGTCATAACAGGTTGCCATAGGTTATTAACACTGTAGACAAAGTACTCTGTGAGATGATATAAGCAGACTTGAATGAGCATAACGCTAGCTTTACCTTTTTTCAGTACGGCATTCATTCACAAACACTCCTCAAGCGATCATTACTTATTCATGCTATAAGTCAAACATGCACGACAACATAAAACTCTGGAATCAACATGCCAGCATCCAGGACTATTTGCTCTGCAAAGTTATTTAAATATTGTGACACAGAGTATCTTTAATCATGACTGAGTTTTGCTTTACCTAAATAGCCTTAAACAAACATTTAACAGATTCATTTAGCATTTCACATGCATTGTGGCATAACAATATTAATTGCCCTTTTTTTTAAAGCACTTCTACTCAAATAACTTTTATCATCCTTCCCAGTTTTCTAAACTATAACAAATTCAAAAGCCTTGAATGTTTAACTAGAAGGAAGTTTCAAACATACTTGTGCAGGTGAGCAAGGGCAGAAATCAGTTTTTCTGGTGTTTGGATTAGGAATGCAGAAAATAATAATTCATTATCATACAAGTTATTTGCTGGGCCAGGGAATTTAACCAAATATTTGTAACTCAGATTCCGATATTCTAAAAGCCAAAGCATTGCAATAGCCTGACCTGGTAACTGGCTAAAATTTCATTCAAATCCTGTATGTTCAACAGAACTGCTTGAAATCCTATCACTGCAGGATCTATGAATCCACATATTGAATAAGTCCATCCTTGAAAATAATTTTTGCATTACATCATGTAACAGTCTTTAATTACTTTAATTTGGATTAGATTGGTAGCATGCTTAGCTTTTATTGTCAGGTAAAATAACTCTTATCTCACGAACATCAACTAGCTACAAACTGTAGCATTGACATGTCTGATGATTTACTTGCCACAGAATATGCTGACTAGCACCTATTGTTTCTTTAAAAATCTGTTCATATATTTTACTTATATCAATATTTGATGCCTTCTTACTGCTCTAAGGAGAAACAGAATATTTTCTTCCAGTTCTCAAAATTTCCCCTCATATTAAAAAATACGCTAAATAGATGCTTGTCTTAGTACACGCAATCCAGAAAATTGGTAATTTTTTCCAAATTATTGGTAAGGATAAAACATTGATATTAAAGAGATACCACACCACAGAATGTTCTAACGAGCAACAGAAATAGGCTCTTGACTTCTCCTAAAGCCAGTGTAGAATTGGAAAATTAAACAAACATCACAGCTGCTTCAGGCTTTATAAGAAAATGCAGGAACGTAAGTAGGATATTTAAATTAACATTTTCATGATTTTCTTTACACGTCTGTCAGACCAGTCAGGAGGGAATGGTTAGGGTATCATTCCCTCTTCCAGCTCTCATAAGGCAAAGTAGCATTCACACCCTTAACACAATTAAATCTCCCCAAATCATCATGAGGCCATGCAAAGTGTTTTCAAGGCTTGTGATACTTGGACTTACCAGACACTACATCTGAAACCAGCAAAGAATTAAGTTACAGAAAGAAACAAAATAGATTTAAAGCTTTCATTTTTATAAAGAGTTATGCAACTGCTTTGCCAGAAGACTGATATTCTAGTTTGTTTTCTACCAGCATTTATTGCTATGTGAAATCCAATATTACGCTATAATGCCAGTTATTCATTCTCATACATGAAAGGCTTAGCATGAAAATCCCTCTTAAACAATGAAGAGGAGTCACGGTGGATCAGTTCAGTGACAGGGAAAATACAACTAGCAGAATAAGCTTGAAATGGACAAAAATAAAGGATACTAACTGAATATATCCAGTTCTGAATCACAAAGGATTACTTATATGCTATACCTAAACATTTCAAAATAAAATAGGCATCCATTTTCAAAAACAAGTAAGAAGTTCCCAAAGGAGGAGAAATGACATTGTTGAGGTATTTTACTTGAGTATTGCATAAAGATTTTGGAATCCTTTGCACTGTGTTTAGAAAAATCAGCCACGTGAATTTACTTGTTGTCCTTCTAATATAGGGAAGGAATTGAGGTAGAGCAACATTTCTGAAATGAGATCAACTCCAAGAGAGAATCTGTAGTTCAGTCTGGATTTTCCTGGAACTTACCAAAACCATTATTTCTCCCCTGATGTTTTTCAGCATCCAGAGCTATCCATGAGCATTCACAAAGGAAAGATGCTTATACATTAAAAACTGCAATGGAGAAAGAGATTAGCTTTTTCAAATCCTTGAAGATTTCCAAGGGCTGTTTTAGAGGAGAAACACAGACTAGACTGAGCTCTAACTACTTAAAGCAATAGAGTTATTGAATGAAATTACCCTTCCTTTTGAAAGGCTGACTCTCTCAAAACAGCTGCTGTGGTCATTGCATTTCTATGGCTGGCTAGCTCACTTCCTTGAAGTCATCCTGTTTCCTAGAAATTCTACCACATATTGATGGCAAAGATGAAAAAGTCAGAGGTTTCCTGGTTCTCTTGGGCAAGTCTCCTCATGTCAGACATTTCTTGATTATTTTTATCGAAATTCTTCTCTGGCCTCTCTGTTATCAAATCACTTCACAGTGGAACTGCTAAAAGTGTCTTCCCACTCAGTCAAAACAGCCTCACTAGGACTTCCAAATCTTAGACTGCTTTTAAAAAGTTCTTCCACTGCTGCTTCCATCTTTCTGCCATCTTCACAAAGGTGGCAAACACCTCTGCCACTTTAATAAAGTTATGTCAAAAAAGGTGGGGGGTTTTGCTTTGTGCATTAACTCCAAAAGTGTTAGCTATCCACTTTGTCTCTAAGAAGTCCTGCAAGATGTTACTAGAGTACAACTTACAACTTGCTGATCAGCAAGTAGAACACTATTTGCTAAGTAGAAAATTATCATCTAAGTTTATTCATGTTGGTATCCTCCTCACCTCTTCCAGTTATTTTGCTTACTTCCCTGACTCAGAGCTTTTCCTTTGCTCTTGCTATTCAGCCCTTCTCTGATGAGGCACTTCACTTGATACTGTATTTTATTCAGTGACACATTTACAGGATCTAAGCTGCTGAAATCTTGTTCCAATTTCTCTGGCTTAGGAGCTGTATTACTCATAATTCTTGAAAATAATATACAAACAAAACAGTCAGACCTTGAAATGAAAAACTTATATAACTTAATCTTCAGGCTCCCTACCTGTACATGTGGCACATAAGTCCCATCAATGCATTACTTGTGATGCATTATTTAGGTGAATACTCCATGTGATTATATTCTTTAGCATTATATGTTTTCTGAAACTTCTGAAAGACTGACAACACTCCTGCACTAAAAAAGCAGCTTAGTGATTACAAAGTAATATTTTGTCTCAATCTTTTATGCTATATTGCTTCAGATATTCTCATTACTGGTGTAATAGCCCAGGCATTAAAGCACTGAATCCAGCTGTGCATGCGCTTTACCATACTATTTACTTACATAACTGCACAAATATCAGCGCTTACCAAATCTGAGATGTTAAATCACTGCTCCAGCCCCAACATACAGTAGAAGTCAAAAATAAAGCAAAATCTTGAGTTCTTTTCTCCTCTTCAGAAAGAAGTGGTATACACCCAGCCGAAATCCTATAGAACAAAACAAAACTAAATGCTGTTTGATCAACTACCATCTTCATGCAGTATGAGGCAGGTTAATAGCTATTGTTATCCAAAGCTGAAAACAGCCTTTATACAAAAAGCAAGAATGAAATAAAACAATTGTTTTTCAGTATCCTTTTTACTGAGATACTACACCTGTACATTATCTTTTTCTCAGTGGCCTTGAAAAGGGCTTTTATAGAAACTGGGAATATTTGATAGGGTTTTGGAGTGCCTCCCTCACCAGTACGAGTGCTTTAAGCTAGACATTTGGGTTAACTCTGTCCTGTTTCTCACTGCCACGTCCATACCTTCTTTGTCACTTTTTCAGAAGACCTTTCACCTTGAGTGATAGGTTTGCATTAGCTGATTCTAACGGACTCTTTCATGTCCCTTCAAAAAGGGAACATTGTGAAGACTTCACTTAGACGCAATCAGGAGTAAAACTGCTTTAAGTCATATAAGACTTCAATGTAGAAATAACGGTTAATCCTGACAATTTTTTTTACGCAAGATGGCAAGAGTACGGCCAAGTGGTTTTCTTACCGCTCTCCACAGAATAGACTAGAAGATGAGTTGAAACCTTCAAATATCATCAGATCAAACAGGAGAGTATTTGTGCTACTCCTTCAGCTAATGTCACACTTCAGTGGCGTTAAGTTAAAATATCCTACTCATAACTCATACCGTGAGAAAAGGTGGTCGGCAGCTTTTGCTGATAACTGCCATCGCCATGCTTAGGCTAGGGAAGTATGCATGAAGTTCTCACCCTCCCTAGAGTATTTAAGATCCAACACAATACAGAATATGCCAATATACCCAGAGATATAAAGCAGGAAAAGGTCAATGCAGAACATTTCAATTGTTCATCAGGGCTTTGCAGTTTAAAGAAGCAGTATCTGAATGATAGTGAAAGAAGATAGCAGGAGGACAGCTTTGTTAGGGCTTCAACAGCCATAAATCACAGCTTTCCCATTTGTCACTGTAAAAGGTTGTTTCATGGAAGTGAGGTTTTAGATTTTCAAAGAAAATTTTCATGTATTTCTGTTCCCAGTGCAAAAGAGCAAAAGTATAAATAAGAGAATTTACTTAAATTCACAGCAGAAAGCAGCTTCCCATATTGACATATCTAGTTCCAGCAGATTAAATAAGTAAAATACCACAAGATTTAAAACCCACTGGTGTCAGTCAGATTCTGTCCTCTGAAGGACAGGTGTAAAACAACAAAATCTACTGAATAATGAGACTACTGTGGACTTAAGCCATCAGTATACTGTGGTCTATTTTAAGACTAGCTGCATGCTTACCAGCATGCTTCATTCCCAATTAGTCCTCTGGTGTTGCTTTTATTGATTTCCCTCTATTGGATTTTGTCTGGAGTTTATGAGAAAGAAGAATTCAACTAAAAGGTCCTCTCAAACTAAAGTTCCAAGGATTTATCACCATCTTCACACAAAAATCCTTAAACTTGGCCAGTTTACAGGCACCAGCCAGACAAGGGGGGTAAAAAAAGAAGAAAAAAAGTTTATTTTCTTCTAATTCTTAAAAAAAAAAGAAAACAGAAAAAGTATGTCCATAGTACAGCAGATCCTCATTACTGAAAACGGACAATAGTAGTGCAATTATAGAAACAAGTAATTTTGCTTGTGAGGATAAATACAAAGATGGGCCTGTGTTTGAACTACACATTAAAAGGAGAAAAACAACTAGTACTTAGTCACAAGAGATCTACTGAATTGTTTCAACCAGAACAAGTAAATTAGGTTTTGTTCTTTATGAAAAGAACTGTGTAAAACATTAACTAAGAGCAAAGAGATATTTCATCTTAAGTCAAATAAAACTATGTAGTTGCTCGCTGACCAAAACAATACATGTTATTCATGTATTACAATCATCATTAAGCAGGAATGTGGTAAAAGAATGAAGTCCAGCTTCTAACCATCCTTTGTTCAAGTATTTCACATATCCTTATCTCCAAATATTACTACCTGCTTTCAAAAATTGGCTACCACATGTTTCAGACGCTCTTTCTTCCACTACTATTAACAAGAAGAGCTGCCCTCACTGCAACTCTTTGGGAATCTATGCAGTTAAATGCTTTTTTCAGTATTCTGTTAATCTGAAGAGAACTGAGTTAGTAATAAATGACATGGACACAGGAAGCTGCATACACTTTTTTTTACAAAGACTTTTTGAATCTCAACTCCTGTTAGCACTTCAAACATTTTTTTCTTAAAAAACTACAAAAGTAATCTTGAAAATCATTTGGTTCTGCTTAGTTTTTTGATGCATCCACATGCTTCATAATATAAACTGTAAAGATGATCTTCTTTGGAAATAAACATTTATCACTGTATTTGACAACCAAGAAAAACAAAAAATAATGAAGTTAATTGCATCCATACACACAAAAGAGTAAGTGCCAAACAAGAGTATATGCCAGAACTCCATCTGAATGTTGATTTTAGCTTGTCCTTTGTATACCCACTTCCAGCTTAAAAGGGAGAGTGGGAGAGATAAGTGGCAAACCTCTAGACTACACTGGGTAAATTCTAAAACGTCTAGCAACCTACATATTTATGTTTTCATACAAATTCATTCCCCCACTGGTGAGCAATTAGAGAAACCACAGGAGCCTGTGAAAAACAGTTTTAAACTATACCAGGATGAAACCACAACTGAGATCAGAATAAGATTTACACAAAGTGCTCAAACTGCGGAAGTTGATTTGGCTAGGATTTAAAGCAAAACACTCATTCTTGCAAATTCACTTAAAAATGCTCTTAAGCTTTAACAGGTTTTGAACATCTAATCTAGTCCTATATTCACACTCCACATGATTTACTTGAACCTTTTATCATACATTAACATCTACCATGTATTAACACTACAGAACACAACCATTCCAAGGAAAACATTTTATACATCTTCTTATGAAACCTGTTCTGTGAAAAACAAGACATTGCTCTGCCCTGTTAAATCAGTATTTATGAAGACCAGTGTGGAACCAAGCAAAAATTATTATTAAGTCTAGTAGAAGGCAACCAATCTGCAAACATGGGTCAGCTCCCTCACCACCTCACCTTTCTTCTTCCAACAAATTCTAACTAAAGTACAGGTTCACAAGTTTTAGCTTGAACAACACCAATGGCATAATGGTGCAATGTCACTATTAAATCTTAGTTGCACACTTAGCAATTCCCCCTTAACAGTTGCTGAAGCATCTTTAAAAGTCAAAATTAAGTCAATCTACTAGTCTAAGTAAGAAGGGCAGTGAAGAATCTCTCTGCTTTGTTTTTCTTGAATTATTGTTGATAATGAATATTTGATACAATCATACCACCTCAGACCTGTATAAAGTAGGGGGTGAAAAGGGAAAGTCACTGTGAAATTATGAAAAGTTACTATGAAAAGTTGTTAAACTTGAGCCTGAAAATACAATTATTTTCTTAACTTACCTTGCTTATTATCTCTTCAGTGTAATAGTTCTACTAAATTGAAAACTTGGTAGAGAAAGAAATCGCAGTGTCTTATGCTAGTCTCCACCATTTTGTGGAGCCTTATCACCATTACCACCAATATGAGTTTTTCTTCCCATTAGCAGATAACTAGTTTTACATGTTTGTATTACTGAGTGTAATATTACCTCTCAACATAAAAAGGAAATATTCTTATTGATATATACGTAGTTTTGCGTATCTTAGTTGAAAGCATGATGATAGAGAAAAAGCACACATAGCAACTTTTTTATACTGTGTTCAGAAATTATAGTTATCCAAATTTTTATCTTTTTATAATTTATGTCAATGATTGAGTTAAATATTTCATTCAAATAATTCAGATTGCAACAGTCTCATGTCATAGAAGGGTTGATTTTCTCTCTTTTTTTCAATCTCATCGCACAGAATAAATATAAATGCATAGGCTTCCTTCATAGACACTTAGCAGCCATTAATATGATTTTTCACTTAAAATCTATCGTTGGCCTCCACAGACTACCATGTTAAATCAGGATAAAATTCTGCAGAACAGCACATGAAGAAGTCATTTCTGTAAGTGACCGGAAAGCAATGTACTCTGATTTTTATTCAGATAAAAACCTTTCAGATCTTTCTTGTTTGAATGCTTCCTCTTCTTTATAACCAGAACAAGATTTCTGCTCTTTTAAATGTACCAATGGTGACATTCAGTTGTTCTGCTGTCAATATGGGAAGTTTCTGCAAAGAAACAGTGCCCATCTATGATATAAAAGTTAAATATTTGTAATTACTGAAAAAACATTTAAGTGGTTTCAGAGGAAGATACAGTAAATAAAGTTCTGCTTTTGATTTCTTCTTGTTGTTAGAAATGTAGCAGATAGCGTTAGTGAGTCCGTGCATTCATTAAAGGCCATAGGACTCAAAGTCCCATATCTGCTCTAAGAAGATATGCTACTTTTAATTATCAATATCACCTACACTTTTCTTTGTCCTTCTTGGTCTTGTAAACCTTAGTCGTATTTAATGATCTCACTTACTTCAAGTGAGCATAATCAGAAGCATATGTTTTCACATTATTCAGTTGGACTTGTTGACAAAGATGCTAGAGGTACTTGTCTGTGCTACTATTAAAAGCAACATTTCTGTTACTAGAATTTTGCCAGATATATGCTGTCAAAGCAAACAGAGAAATGAAATCCTTACTTGTGCAGCCAATATTTCAATGGATACATGTAAGGTTTAACAGCTGCATTTGGCAGATTGAATCAAGGCATATGGAAGTAAATAAAGCCCAAATCCTCTCTCAAATTGTTCAAATGGAGCATGGAACCAGTCGTCCAGTTCTGGCACTTGAAATTTAGAGCAGTTTCTGAGCTATTGGCAATAGCACAAGCTAAATCCTCAGCCACTGAAGCTTTAAACACTTTGTTTGACATCAAGGCTCTGACCAGATCCTTAGCGCCTTGTCACAGCAAGAAAACTTAGCCGTTACACACAAAGATTTCCCCAAATTGCGTGGATGCACATACAGACTGGTAAATGCAAGTTAACATAATAAAAATGATACTCTGCTTATAAGAGGTGCGAAACTCAAAATTCACCTAAGTTAAATATATATTCAATATATTTTTTCCAGTTAATTTCATTATTTGAATTTTCAGAAGAACAAGCAAGCAAACACCACATTACAGGTATTTTTTTCTTCAGTTGTGATCTTCTAATTATCCATTTTTAATGGACCATTTTTAACACCTTGGAAAACAAACTAAGAATTTAAATATCTCATATACATCCCCAGTTATGACAGAAGGTAGAAGGGCACTATTATCCTCTTGCAGTTGTGGGATGAGAATTAAAATTGACCCAAAACAGTGGCAGTGATCCTCTTTCTGATATAAATAATTGAAAAGGGAACGACACAGAACATTGGAAGATCACCTGGGGCATCTCCTGCCCTAAGGCAGGACCACAGGCACCCCAACCCTTCCTAAACAGATGGTACAATTTCCCATAAGAACAGTTATGCTGTCAGATCTGTAAAAAAAAAAAAAACCACAAACTTAATTCCTTGGTTAATTAGTCTAGTCACTTGGAAATTTAATTCAATCCTAGCTTAGTCCTTGGCTACAATTCTAGCTCATAACTGTCTGCCTTAAATCTATGTTATCATTGCCTTGCAACTACCTGAAGGCTTACACCTAGCCTCAGAGTTTTCCTCTAGTTAATAAAAAATATCAACTCTTTTAGCGTTTATTCATTTGCGTACCTTCTCATCAGCTTTGCTGCCTCTGGCCTGTATCTCTCAAGATGTAACACCAAAATGACTGTCAACTGAAGGTCTTTAAAGTACCTGGTAAAATCTAGATGGACTCTCACACAAAGTGATGCATCCTAGTACAATGTTGCCACTTGTTAAAATAGCAAGATACTGTTTATTTACATGCTGCTTGTGATTTGGGACTTATATACCAAATGATGATTCATCTTCAGAATCCATTGCTATAAAGCAATGGAGAAATTTGTTTCTGTATTCCTAGTTAGGACATCAACAAATTCTTAATGCTGCCTGTGTACTGACAACAGACAGGACTACAGATAAGCAGAGAACAGAGTAGATAAATATGATTAGCTGGTTAACATTGCAAATTACAGATCTTCTCAGCAAACTAACTGATTTCCCACAGAATAAACTAGACTAGACAGCTTGCAGTTTAACTCAAAGCTTGCATGGATTCTCTTCACTGCACAACGGGAAACTATTCAGAGAAACTTTTGCTAGCTTACTAGCAAGCCTGTTTTCTATAGAATAGTTTAGACTTCACATGATCTTAATCTATGCTAGTCAGCACCTCTGAGATGTTCATCATTATTCAGCCTCTAAAAGCACAGTCCAAAAACATCAAGGAGTTGGTAAGTTTTACATCCTTTGATTTGATCTGCTCTTTGATATGACTTGTGTGATGACTAAGCAACGGTGTAGTAGAACCTCCTTCCGGGCTAAATTATTCCTAACTCATAGGGGAGGGTTGTTCAGATTTCAGACAGATATATTACCAGAGCTATTACTTAACATCTTAGCTGTGATTTCAAAAGATCCCCCCACGACCACCTCCCAAAAAAAGCCAACAACAACAAGAGAAATAATAATAATAATAAAAATACACACACACCCAAGCACTATTTTGTATTAACAAACTTAACTTTTTTCCTTCCTTATAACAAGGCTTCACCTTTTACTTCTGAAACAAAAGATATCTCCTCAATCCTCAGTTGCGTCTAATTCTTGAATGTGCTGTTAGCCTAAAGAAAGCAGTACATTATCTGTTGGTTTCTAGACCGAAGCTGCCCAGACCTGTCATGCCCTGTTAACACACCTTCTCTTGCAGAGCATCTCTCTTACCTACTTTAATGTTTTTAAAAAGTATCCAAGGTAGAATTTGCTGCTAGCTTTCTCTCCAGTCAATTGTGACTGCTGACCCTATACAAACTTCCAAACTCCTTTTCTAGGTGAATTTATCCCCTAAACACCTGCTTTAAAAAAAGATACTTGATCAAAAACAGGAATACCTTGCCAAGATCACACAGGATGTACGTGCTTGAGAGACAGGTCAGCTTCATCAACCTAGGCCATTTAATGAGTGAAGTGCGGTTTGGTGGCAGGGCTCCTGCCTCGTACTGACAACTGGAATCGGGGCTCAAAGCTGTAGGTCCACAGTTGTTTCTTTTATGTTTAAGAGCCTGGATCATAAAAATAAATAAATAGAAGTTGCTCAGTGGCAATCTATTAAGCTTTTTACCTCATTAAACAAACTGTATGGTTGATGTCTACTCTACGTATTTTGCACATACTGTATACCATATTTCCCCAGTTTCCGTTTAAAAATTATTTTGGCATAGGTCACAAAGGAACACAATCATAAGCTCAAATAGAAGACAAGAATTTTAGCCTCTTGTTAGACTCCATTCAACTGCGCGATACTGCAATTACTATAGGAATGATCATGGCCTCTTCCATAATTTATGGAAGCATTATAATTACAAGCAAAATTTAGATACAAGTATACAGGCATTTCTGATCAGAATATGAGCTCCTACAACACAACAAGGAGATGCCATTGAGTAATTTCCCCACAAAGTTCCTGAAGAAAACCTACAGACAGTGGACATGTTCAGACTGTCTTTAGAAAGAACTGAAGCACCAAAGTTCCACAGGAACTTAAGGAAAAATTTCGTAACAGTGAGGGTGACAGAGCACTGGAACAGGCTGCCCAGAGAGGTTGTGGAGTCTCCTTCTCTGGAGATCTTCAAAACCCGCTTGGACGCAGTCCTGTGCCACGTGCTCTGGGTGCCCCTGCTGGAGCAGGGGGGTTGGACTAGATGATCTCTAGAGGTCCCTTCCAACCTTAAGCATTCTGGGATTCTATGATTATGAGATGCATTTGCAAAACCCTTTTCACTATCTTGATACATTTGATCTATCTTGATATATCAAGATACTATACTGGTATATATTTTTGATACTTATATGCACATAAACTTATTTCTTCCCATGAAGTTCTCTTCCTCCTTGTTAGTCAGATTGTTTTATATGAAAGATCTCTTACCTGAATTTGATCCACTTCTTATAATTTGCCTTAGCTCATGGCAATCAAGTATACCATCTACTTTTTATTCCTTATTCATTACTGCTTTATCAGTGGACCATAAATGTACTTGGAGAGAATAAATACAAATTTTAGCTTTTAGAAACTGAAGTATCAAGTGTAATTGAATAGGGAATTCGTAGCTTACAGGGCTCCACAAATCATACACAAAATTAGGATGAGAGCATAAGAAATTCCTCATTCAGCAGTGGCTGACTGGCCTGGGAATTCAGAATCTGTTCTGCATGTGTTCCAGTGCAATGACTGCACAAGTAAAACTAATAGATAAGGCCTACATGGAAGTTAAAGAGTTGAAAGAGTGAAGTACCAAATGATTCGACTGCAAAAGCCCCATTTACTTCAATAAGCATCATCACAGGGGTTAAGGAAAGTAGGGGTACTATTTGAAGAAGTGCTTTCTCAGTTTTATTTTTTTAGGCACTACATTCCTTTTCTGGGAGAACTGGAACCAGGACAGAGTATCTGCTTCCTCACTTTTCATTAAGTCTGCTTCCTCCTTACTCTAATTTTCAGGATGACTTCAGAAGGTGACTAGTGGCATTAGACTTGTTTTTCATCACCATTTTAATATATACTGGTTCCAAGCTCAAGTGAATGAGTCTGCCATTCTACAAGCATAGCACACTGTAGAGCACACTTACCCCTAATTTTCAAATATAATATAATCAGCATTCACATGGTTCAGGCTGACTATAACTGCAAATCGTGAATCTCAAATTCTCTTGCCAACAGACACCTCAGTTAAACAGTTTTTGGTTTAAAAGGCTAAGAGTTAAGACTAGATATTTACACACAAAAAGATAGATTTTTATATTTCCAAGATTTTATTTCTTTCTGAGGTTTGCTTTACAATTGCAATTATCTTCCAAACTTACTTTATCTTTCAAAGTGTCTCACTTCCATCTATACAAAAATTTTGGACATTTCTTAGCATTAGGTTACCAATATCAGATCACCCAACAGTTCAAAAGTTATTCAGACTCTGACAGCCAAAAGGAGAGAATAGCACGGAAGAGGAATAAATTTTTGCAGTTTTCTGCTTTGGGCAATCATTCTTGTGCCATCATACTTAAGGAGAGGGGAAAAAAAAAAGTACACTCACACTCTTAAACTAGTCCTTACAATATTTAAGAAAATATTTATTCAAGGAAAAAGTCTTAAACACAAAAATGCCAACTGACAGAAGCCATGAATATTTCAGTGACAGGCATAAATTGCCCTTCTTCCTCATTCAATGCTCTTCAAAACACCTAATGTTCTGACGGTTACAATATTATAATAAAACCAGGTCAGGAAGAAGGTTGCCATTTCTTATTTTGCAAATCTGCCTACAAGCTATAGAGACATGGCTGTCATTTAGGTAAGACAGCCCATTAACAATACCATGGTGATAGGTTTATTTGGGATAGGAATGAACCTCGTTTATCTTAGGAACAGTTTTGTAAAGATTTTGACAATACTTATGCTAGAGTTATACCTTCAATAAATATATAAATAACACTGACTACTTCCAGCACTTACCAATTTGGGAGTGTTTTACTTTCTACAGTCCAGCTCCCTTTACAAATTCTAGAAATGTCAGCTTCATCTTGTTCTTCTCTAGCTGTCACAGAAGCAGATGGAAGACTGTTTAGTTTGAGAGACCAAAAACTCTAAAGAAATTAAGTTTCCTTGGCAGTAAATACTACTAATATCACAATAAAGAGACTTTTCAATATTCATCTGCGTAATTATTTTATGACTAACTTTCTCTATTATGGTAAAGATAGATGTTCTAGATAGGACCCACATCTACAGTTCCTCTCAAATTTTTACATAGAATCATAATGGTTGGAAAAGACCTTCAAGATCGAGACCAACTGTAGATAAAATGTAGATACAATAAATGGTCATCTTTAAAAATGCCATGTAGATTCCCTTAATAGCTTAAAAGAGAAAAATAGATATTTTGAAGGAATTATTTTATCCTAAGAATGCTTATTTCCACCACTGACAGTAAGGGCAGTTTAGCAAACTGCCTCAGAGACATGAAATTCCTGCTTCACAATGAAGCTTGCTGCAACAGCTGACCATCTTTATTGAACAGTAACTCCCAAGTAATGCTTCATTTCCTTAGAGACTCCGAAGTGATTTTATTGAAGAAATGCATCATCATCTTCAAGATGTTCACAAGTTTTATGCCAGTCAGAAATCACACATGCAGTTCAGTTATTTTAGCCCTCCACTGAGACAAGGCTTCACTCTTGTACCAGATCTTACTTTGGTGAACAGTCAACTGAAATACCAGATACAGCCTTCATTATTTAACAACACAACTTTAAGACCCTTTTCTGGAGTCCTCAGCAGTCAATACAATACAGAAAGCTAGCCCAAAGCAGTCAACATGCACCAGGAAAACTTGGTTGTGAAAGAAAGGAATGAGTAAATGCATCCCTATTCCAAGATACTTGTAATCCCATTAAATTATAGAATTACAGACTGGTTGAGGTTGGAAGGGACCTCTGGAGATCATCTAGTCCAACCCCGCCCCTGCACACACAGGGTGACCTAGAACACGTGGCACAGGGTGGCATCCACACAGGTTTGAAGGATCTCCAGAGAAGGAGACTCCAGAGCCTCTCTCCACAGCCTGTTCCAGGGCGCTCTCACCCTCACAGGAGAGAAATTCTTCTCACATGGAGGTGGAACTTCCTGTATTTCAGTTTGTATCTGTTACCCCTTGTTCTCCTGCTGGCCACCACTGAGAAGAGTTTGGCCCCATCCTCTTTACATTCTCCCCTTACTCAGGTATTTGTACATTTTGATAAGAGTGGCTGGAGAGCTGTGTGGTAGAAAATGATCTGGGGGTGCTGGTCAACGGTCAGCTGAACACAAGCCAGCAGTGTGGCCAAGGCAGCCAAAAGTCTCCTGGCTTGTACCAGGATCATTGTAGTCAGCAGGACCAGGGAAGTGATTGCCCACCCTGTACTTGGCACTGGTGAGGACGCACCGCGAACACTGTGTTCAGTTTTAGGCTCCTCAGTACAAGGAAGACATTGAGGCACTGCAGAATGTGCAAAGAAGGGCAACAAAGCTGGTGAAGGGGCTGAAACACAGACCTTATGCAGAGGAACTGCAGGAGCAGTGTTTGTTTAGTCTAGAGGAGTCTCAAGAGAGACCTTATCACTCTCCACAACTACCTGAAAGGAAGCTTTAGTGAGGCAGAGGTGAATCTCTTTCAAAATAACTACTGATAAGACAAGAGGAAATAGCCTTAAGTTGTGGCAGGGAAGGTTCAGGTTAGAGATTAGGAAGAATTTCTACATGGAACAAGTGGGGAAGCATTGGAATAGGCTGCCCAGGAAAGTGGTGGAGTCACCATCCCTGGCAGTGTTCAAGAAATGTGTAGATGAGGCCCTTAGGAACATGGTTTAGGAGGCACAGTGTCGAAGGACAGTTGGACTCTATGATCTTGAAGGTATTTTTCAACCATAATGAATCTATGATTCTGTAAGATATAATTACATGTAGACATCTTGCCCAGTGTGTTTCACTGTTGATTTAGAGGCATTAATAACATATCAAGTCTAATCCCAAAAATTTCTTATGAGAATTGCTAGCAACTAAAAAGAAAGAGGCCATGCTCAGGTGCTAACACTTCAACTAAAAACAGCAATTCCACTGCTGTCTTTAATGCAGAGTGATATAAGGCAGCTTTTCTGTTTTGTTCAACCACCTGGTAGCACAACTAGTTGCGAAATCGATTCTTTTTACAGATTTATTCCTCTAACAGTAATTTAATTAAGATCGTTTCATTGCATCAGGAAATGGCTCAAAGGAACATTTTACAGTGGTCCCCACTATATAGTTAAAGCTCTATCAGCATTTTCACCATAGCCCTCGTATCAAACATACCCAAGTTTGACCTCAGAAACTTACCTCTGACACGCAATAGCTCAGTCAAATTTGACATTAGTATTTTTCATGTGTTTATTGGTTTGTCTGTTTGGGAGGGGCATGGAGATTTTCCTCCTTTAATCCATTTACTTCACATTTATATTCCCTTGACCTTTCTAAAACAATTGAAGGTCAGGAGAAGAGTGTTCTGGATCAGCGCATGGCACTTCCTTTTTTTTCCCCCATTTTACAACTGCTACACTAAACCTTATTTCCATAGAAATTTATGAAGGTCAGATCGCTTAGTAAATCTCAGAAAAGCCTTTCATTTTTAGTACAGAGGCAAACTGCTACCAACTCTCCTGCTGACTGCAAGCAAAGCTCATGGGGTGAGATAAAAGTAAAAAGATAATATAGCTAAGTAGCCCAGTGAGAGAACAGCAACTGATGGTATCAGTATTTGATTCTAATTTATTTATATATAAATGCAATTCCATGCTTCCAGTTGACTTTATTATGTTCTTAACATTTTGTCACATTTATCTCAGAAAAGAGAGCATTTACAGCTTCTAAATTAGAAACGTGATATAGATTTCTCCTTTGTTATTCTTAAGTCAAGATTGAATTCCTTTTACAGTGCCCCAAGATGCAGGTACAACGCAAAATGCTTTACTCCTTATCCATCACAAATGCGGGTGATAATATTCAGCATTTGTGATGAAGTTTAAAGAGTGCATGCAATTCGTACTCCTATCTTGACTAGGGAGTCACCTTCAAACAGCATAAACCTCTCCATTTTAATAAGTGTAAATTAAAATAACATATCAGAATATTACAAACTCTTAGCAAACAGGTTCTGCAAAGTAACAAATGGACAAAATAAATTATTAGTTGCCATCAATTATTTTCACTTGTCAAGTGACAGCTCCTCTCCTTCTCTTTCTCCATCCTTCTATTGAGGGACAAAGATTTTTACCCTAGCTATTTATGCCAGTGAATGTTTGGCAAAGTCTTATTCATAGCCATTATAGCAGTGGTTTTCCTCTAAATGATAAAGAAAAGCAGAAAGACATTAAGTAAAAAAAAAAAAAAATTAGGACAAAAAGAAATGGAAAGATATCTAAGACTTCATTTTGGTCATTAGCTGAATTCTAGATAGATGAGCCAAAAGTGGATCCAGTTTCATGAAGATTTCAGACTGCCAGAATGAAGTGCAATTTCGAGCAACTTATTTATTGCCTTTCCATAGGCTACATCTTAAGTGAAAGGGCACTTGCAAAGCCAAGGCACTGAAAGACTTTAAAGTATGCTAAAAGAACAGAGACATAATACAGCTTGAACTCTGCTATTCCCTACACCTCTCATTATTCCCATTTTTCACTGTTTTTGTTTTTCGATTTGTACATGCAGTGATAAAATTGTCTCCCCTCACAAATTAATTCAAAAACTGACATGTTTCTTCCCCTTTCTTAAAAATTAGAAATAATAGAAATATTTTTCTCTTCCCTGAAGGTACTCATGTGTGAGAATAATACAGAACACTGACAATTGGTCTCCACCTAGAACCTCAAAGAGTTTAGGAGAGAAAATTGGGTACCCTCACACTTCCCTAAACGATCTCAGGAGAGATCTGTCAAGCCTTCCTACTTCAGTATAATCTAGGGTCAAAATGCCAATCCCAGTACAGAAGACAAAATAATTTAGCCCTTGGCAATAACTGACATATTCAGACACAAAAACCAAAGTAATTGTTGCTTTACTCACCAAAGTTTCTTTGAGGTATCTATCAAGTCATGCTAAAGTCTAAGCCGCTCAAGACACCCACTAAACCCTGCAATTCCCTCTTGCCTTCATTATGGTGTTTAACAGAGTACTTCAAGGCTATCGTTTATTAATTCTGCTCAAGTCCTTGTTTTTCTCTTACCTTTGTTTTCAATTACTTTTTTCCTTCCCAAATACCTCATGCATAGCAGAACATGTATAGCCACCAAAACAAACAAAAACACCCTAAAAAAAACAGACTACTGAACACAACTGCTAATACTTACAGAGCTAATAAATCATAAAAAAGGGCTTTAGTTCTTTCCCTATGCAAAGGAAGAGGGATCATTCACAGAGCCCAATAAAAAGGTTATATTTTCAGCATATGACTTCTGCAGCTTCCTTGCTTAAGCGATCTTAGGAGCATACTAAATTAAATATGTAAAGCTAACTGTTTTCTGTTTGGATTTTGTTTTCTCTTTAGTTTTCTTAACCATTAATTTCTCACAACACCATGGTCCATGGATATTTTCATATTTCAGCAAGGAAAAATGACTTTTGGTTCCTACCATGGAAGCAGCCCAGATAAAGTGTTTCTACAGCTCTACTTTCCCTCACTCCTCTTGCATGCCATCAGGCTGACAGACTGACACAAAGTGAGTTGTCACAAGGGCACCTAGGGAAGGTGTTGATTTTAAGGGTTTAAAGCAACAAAATGAGGTTTGTGTTTGGAATAGAACTCGCTATCTGTTGCAAAAGTGACTGGCACAGAAAGATGCTTTGTCTCAGACCACCCGAATCAAGTGAGATAAAATCCTTTTTCCTAGTTGGCTCTTCAGATTCTCATCACTGATTTAGAGGCTATCTTAATTAGTATAACAGATCTCAGTTTGGCTCAAGAGTGCCAGTGATACTATAGGAATTTTGTTTAGGTTTTCTTAACCAACTGTAGCATTTCTACAGGATGGTCATTCAGATAGGACTTAAAACTAAAAGAATATTATGAACTTCTGAATTTTTGAGGCTCTCTACTGATTCTCAATCTCTCTAACTCCTCCTCTCCCTCCCCCCCGCCCATGGCCTAGCTTAATACCCCATAACTGTAAACTTGCCAGTGGTTCAAGTTTTCTTCCTCTGGTCAGTCTCTCTTCTCAAAAGCAGCAACGTACTGGTTACTGAGAAAAATCGTCATTTTGCTCATTTTACAATAATTTGAATTTCATCTTTATTCTGCTGCAAGCTATTTAAATACATCTTGGATTGAATACATGAAGTCACAGCTCATTTCATGCTTCATTAGCAGAACAGGTAAGCCTTGTAGGTTTACAAGACACATGCAAATAGAGCGCAGTACTCAACACCATACTTTTATTTGCAGGTCCTATTTTTTTATTCATGTTCCTATTCCCTTTGATACCTAGCCATTATTTGAACAGTATTATTATAACTGGTCAACCTAAAAGCACTTCCTTGCTTTTCTGTTGTTCTTGAAGCATCCAAATGGTAAATATCTCACTGCATCTTATGTCTACCTGTTAGCCCATCTAAGTTTCCATTAATTTGATTTTGGCTTTTGGCTCACCATGTATTATAAAATCACTTTACAGACAGTATTTGTATTATAACTTAAGTCTTGGACATAGACGGTTACGTAGGGACCTCTACACCACATTATTCAAGGTTTTCTATGTGGCTCTTGTTGCGCAAAGCCACTGCCCTGGCATAATACAAAAGCAGATGCCATGTACAAAGCAAAATCCTTGGACAAAAGCAAGCATCTTACAGCTTATTCTCATTGAAGATACACTTTTATATTTTTGATTACACAAACCCTGACTGAAGCTAGTAACTTTAAGTCATAAAGTTACTTTAACATAGTGAACAAAGCGATTATTACCCCTTACTTCCTTTTAGCCCTTGTTTCTTTTCAAAAAGCCTTCAATATACTCATGTTAGAAATACTGATCAGATTATCATTATAGCCTTCATAGATGTTTTCTTTTATGAACATTTTTGGCCAAATGTGTATATCAATAAAGCATTACATTTTTGTTAGGTTCCTGCTGCCCAACACACAGCACTTGGCCTCTGTCCTGCAATACACACATTCACATGAAGCTCCTAAGAGTAAACAATATTCTAACAAACAAATTCTACTGCCTTTTTTTTTTTTTTTTTTTTTTTTTAAGCTGAACCTCTTTTCTCAGACGCCTTCTCTGTAACATTGCTTTGATTTGAATTCTATTGTTTTGAATAGTGGTCTAGCCTAGCCAAATAAATATATCCCCATCTTCTCATTTCATCTCTAGAACAATGCTTATAACCAAGTCCCTGTAGAATCTGTGCTGAATTTGGCATTATATTTGAACATTGAGGTATTTTTTCAGAAAAAACAGCTTTAATGTTGCCTTTTTTGCAATGACACGACAACTTCGTTTTTGTAGGAATAACTGGTAGATCGCAAAAAAAAACTTAACATAAAGGATATCTGCTCCACACTGCTTCAATTCATACAGCTGTATCACAAAATCGTTATGGTTGGAAAAGACCTTCAAGATCGAGTCCATCCATAAACTCTTCAACATCATGCCTGCTAAACCACGTCCCCAAGTGCCTCATCTACACATTTCTTGAACACTGCCAGTGGTGGTGACTCCACCACAAGCTGTGAGATTCCAAGCAAAAGAACCCAGAGTATTTCTAGACAGCACTTGTCTGAGTTCATTCTAAACTGATGAAGATAGGAGGCATTTCGTTGGTAAGAAAGTGACAACATACGCTCTTTCTCCCTGATTTTACCTTTAACAGGAAATAAACAAATAGTTGATCCATGACTACACTGAAAATATATTAAATATAAATATAATATGTATAAAAATATGTTTTTATATTCTTACTTGCCAGGTGTGTCTCATTCTCCAGATAACATTGACCTTAAGCTTGAAAACCTAATTTAAACTTTTTTTTAGTAGATAATCAAAACTCATGAGCAAGTCTTCCACTTCAAGTCCCCATTGCTTCATAATTACCTTCCTCCCCCACCCCACAGTTGCCAGTACAGTGGAAGACTATCCTTTATTTTGCAAGATTTGTTTTACTGCTCTATTAAAGATCCTATATTAGCACCAGGAAAACAAGTTTACTATGAGTTAACAGCCTTGAATTCTCACAATTTCTGATTGCCTGAGTCCTTAAGTAAGCCAACAGCAAGGTTAGTGCTCTTGGCTGCAAGTACTACTTGTCCAGATTATAAATCACAATATATTGAGAGGTTATACAAGGCTATTTAATGTTGTTCCTTTTGAATATCTCTACTGATGCTTCAAGAAGTGCTGTTCTACTTGATTCTAACATCAAGCTCTTTTGAGTTGAACTATGAACTTGATGCAAGATGAACATAATTAATCTATAACATTATTTCACTACCATAGGCTAAAAGTCATTTGCATATCTTGAAGCTCTTTCATTTTATCTTTATCAAGATTCATTAATAATTAACTTCACAAGCATTCTTCATTAGGCTTGAAATAAGAGTCAAGTCTTTCAGTCATCTTAAAGTTATACATGTGATAGATGGGTCACTTCAACTTACTGTTCCCCCCTCTGATAAATTAGAAAAACCCTTATTGCTTTCTACACCTTAGATTAGCCTTCGCTCCTAACTTCTCGTAGCATTTATCTCTTTTCTGGAAGGCTTAGCTGACTAAATAGCTGCTTCTCTTCCTTTTCTAAGATCAGAAGTATTTTTTCAGAAGGGTCCAACGCCTTTCAGAATAAAAACTAGGATTCTGTGAAGGGCAGATAAAGAGTTTCCAAATAAACATAGTAACCACAAATTACAATAAAGAGCTATGGATGTTTTCATCTAGGTTTTCAATTCTATTCCACCTAAAAGTTACACTATCTCCTGATGCTAAATCAGAAAGATACTGTCCTCAGTTTTAAAGGTCATTTATACAGAGAAAACATGGACACAGTGTTAAAATTAACAGGAAGACAAACCAGCATAGAATCATCTCATTAAACATTCTGGAGAGTAAAGGAAAAAGATAAAGGATTATTTCTACTTGACGGTTGGTCATTTTTGTATCATTTTACCCTCTCAGAACTAGAAATATCAATCCCTTTAGATGTTTTGTGCCAATAACACAGCATTTTTGCAACATATGGAAAGTCTTTTGCAGCAGTAGTGCAGTAGGTCTTTAGTAACCCTGCTACAGGATGCCTCATCACTATCAGGACCTGGCACTCCAAAGACATTTTGACAATACAGCTAATTTAAAGCTTTATACGGAGATTCTGAGAAGGAACATTTTTCTTTTGACTTTTATGATAGCATCTTAGTTTCCTGGTACCAGTAGCTTAATTTGTCCAAGAATTTTCAACAGTTCTAGTAAGTGATATGGCTATACAGATGATGCAGAAGAAAGCAGATCTCCCCTGTCCCTCTGTCTTACACTGCTAGCTAGGCATGCATCCTGCTTACCATTATTGGAGAAAAGACAGCTTAGTTTACACTTCCACCAAACAGATCAAGCAACAGGGAAAAAAAGACAGCACTGAAATTTAAATTCAAAACAAAATAGAAGATCAGTCTTAACACTTCCTCTGAAGGAGGTACTCAAATTTTTGTCAAGTACTTTCAGCTCTAGAAACACTTCTCACACCTTCTTGGCAGTACTAGACTCTCTAAATGGGATAGCCCATTTGCCTAAAATAGCCATGTCAAATGACTATCTAATACAGATGGGAGGAATTAGCCCTTGGGATACTGTTTGCAACCACACTCCAAAGCGTGTAACTGTCAATAAGAAAGTGTTTTCCAGCAAGGAGGAAAACTTGGCGCCATTTACAGATTTTCTAGAAGCTTCCTGCATGTACTGTACTGGGGTACTGTACATACCCCAGTCCTCCAGGGAGAGGGTGCTAGTTGTGCCAGTGCTCTGCTGCTCTCCTCTCTGAATTGTGTGTCTCTGTACTGCAACTTGGTGCAAGTTATACATTAAAAAAAAAAGTATTTGAGACTTAGACTATTTTAAGGCAGAATTAACACATTTCCTAAGATTTATCTAGGTTTATTACACCTGTTCATCTTCCTACTACTCCTCTTTCTTCTCCCCGTGCCCGACGTGACAATCTCAGTCTGTTAGCACATCTGCTACTCCTCTGACAGTTGGTTTTCACACCTAAGTACTGACTGCTACATTAACCAGCATTAGCATGTAATTGAAGTTATTCAAAGTCTTCGCAAAAATCAAAATCCAGTAATTTTGCATTTGCAATCCTTCTATGTATTCATTTCACAATTGTCATAAAACATTGTTTTCCCTCTCTCTTCAATAATACCCAAAATTCACATACAATATGCTCAACATCCATCACAGTTGTTTATTTACAACCTGAAGCATAGGCCTTACTTCTATCAATATTTCCTTAAGTCCATGTACAACCCCCAGATATGTTTTCAGCCTGCAGTGTTCCAGATTTTGAGCAAAGGAATGGAAATGTTTCAAGTATCTGGCTACACCTGGTTTCAAGCTTTATGCTTGCTAGGTATTAAGGAACAGAAGATGCTTGATTTGAGAACTGCAGAGTTATAATTGGCAACGAAGTGATAGGATGCTTAAATATTTGTTTAAACATAAGCTTAAAATTTTATGAAAATTAGAGTTCAGCTGATCTGAACTCGTACACTGAAATGCAGTTTAATTTCAAATGAGTGATTACAAAATAATAAAGCCACCTAAAATATTTCAAGACAGGATACCGAGCTTTGTATATCCAGTATTAGTCAGACTCCTAAAACATGAAAAACAATTTGTGGATAATAATCAACAGTGTGCTATCTGAAATCAAAAGGCTGAACTTTGGTTGGGTTTTTTTTTGGGGGGGTGGTGGATCTAATGCACTGTGCTTCTGTCATTCCTCTAGGGTGTCCATGTGTCACAGTTAACTAGTTTCATAGTTACTAGTTCTGTGCAATTCTACTCTTTGCCATTATTTTTCATAATACTAATTTTCTAATAACATTCTCAACATTATCAGGTTTTGAGCTTTTCTTTATGACTAGATTAAGTATGCAATTTGCTAATAATAATACAGTTTTGTGGCAAGAATGAATGATAAATCATTTATAATCATATTCAAACTCATATTTCCTTCCATCATTCAACCCAAATTTTAATGCCTGTATTCTGTAAAATCAAACTGAGCTAAAACAGAAAATTTAAACTTTTTGATAATGTTTCCATATATAGCTGTTTATTACTACTACCTCTTGCATCAGTTTTATGGGTGCAGCAAATTACTTGTAGTTACATTGTCTTAACTGTCAAGAAATACTAAAAAAACAACATTTATAATTCAAGTTTATGGTAAAGAGTTGTATACTAGTAAAGACAAAGCTAGTTTTTATTCCTGTCAGAGAAGAAAAACAGCCAGTAAGTCAATTACAGAACTAGCGAACAACAGTATTTCCTGCATAGATTCCCATCTGTTTTCCTAACCCCTCACTTATTTCACTTGATATACATGGATTAGAAACACAACAGAACAAAAACAGCTACTACATTTCAGGGTTACAGCATTTCTTTTTCCTTCAAAGGTACATTTAAATAAGCTGTTTAAGGGTAATGCAGCATGATAAAACAGTCTATAATGCTTTTGCTTGTCTGTGTAATATTTGGTTTGCCAATCATTTCCATGCATTCAAGAGGATGCTAACTGTCCAATGAATTTCTGTCAGCTAATTAAATCTTCTTTAGGTTTAATGATACTTCTGTTTGTATCATTGCAAGTTTATAACTTAAGATCAACAAAGCCCTAGACTTCAGCAAGTGAACACCAGTTATCCCTAGTGCTTCTAAGTGGTACCCTTTACACTGAAAAAGACTGCGGTCTTTCCGTATTTGGGTGCCATTCTGCACAATTTATTTTTAGTATCCAGACGGATGGTATACATGGTATGCAGAGCTGCTGGTATCTTTTCAAAGCATCTCAGAAAATGAGACTAATGATAGTGCAAGCCAAATGCCACAGCTATGTTACACCTCTGGGTGCTGAACAAATATATTTTAAAAAATTGAAGGGATTTTATATGTTATACAGACCACTTCTTGTAAGATGAAAGGGAAATCTCAAATGTTTAGATCAATACTCTTACAAACCACCCCCATCTCTTGAACTGTCTTTCAAAGATGAGCATGACTGACTAATGCTTTTTTCTACAATAATTAGGGCAAAGGACATTGAAAAACAGCCTAGCACTGTCCTGGATAAAGTGATATCCTATAAAGCACTGATTTTCTTTTTTCTTTTTTTCTTCTGTTTGTTTCTAGTTGCCCACGAGGCACCATCATGTAGGAAGCATCCCTTTTCTAATGCCTGGGGATCCTGAGCCTCATGCAAATTCCAGGAGAATTAAAGACTTCTTGGAAATTTCCAGAGAACTCTTTTTTAAAACCTTATTTTCTACATTTGAACTTTAGGTCAAGCTGTCAGCGTGTAGGTTTCTAGTAAGTACAATTACATCAAAGCATTACTGGCTTCTTTTTTTGAAAATGCTAATGAAAAATACATACCAGGTGAGTATCATAACACATCTGAGAGTTTAAAGACCTATGATTATCTTTACTCATCATGTACAGGAGGGACCACTATATCTCATTACGAATGCCAAGAAGCACTCTGAATTTTCATAATCATACAGTTCTTTTGGTACAAATACATTTTTGGGCTATGTTCCTCTATTGCAACTCTGCTGAGGCACAAAGGAAAATTAAGAAAAATACTTGGATCCCAGAGACAGTCTCAAAAGTTTTATTTCAAGTCAGTTTTTCTTCAGCAAGAGAGCAATTCTTTCATTTGTCTCACCTAGGGAGATCTCTCCCTCCAGGGATACAATCAGTTTCTTAATTAGGTGAGCAGACAGCAGCCCTAAAACATTTCCCAATTACATCAGCAAAGATTAGGCTGTCAAGTAGTGAGACTAAGGAGAACACTAAAACAAGATACTTCTGATTAGAGGCTTCTTCTGCAACATCAGTTTGAGGATGCGATACAAAAACACTGAAGAGGAGGTGACTCAAAGCAAAACAACGCCATTTAAAGTTATCATGATATATTGCATTTCTTGACTGAAGACATAGCCAAGGCTGGCTTTTATTACTTCTGATAGATCAAGAGAGCCTTATTACCCTAAAAAGCCTTATTTTCCCTTCTTATTGATGCCTTTTATTAGGGAATTCTAGAGTAACTGCCTTACTCTTCACTCCAGACCCACTTCTTTCCACCTTTTGCACCACTCTCTTCACATGGAGAAGCTGCTTTCCAGATCTGTGCACCTCGTACATATCAGCATTTGAAACACATTTAGCTTTCCAGACAGCCAGGTATTTCTCCTACATATTTCTACTATGTTTTTATTTTCTATTACTTTTCAACTGGAATTGCACTAAAAGGAAAAAAAAAAAGAATATTAAATGAGGAAATCCAGGCACTGGTGGCAAGGCTCCTGTTTATCACATGTACTAGCATCAGCAGCCATATTCTCAATAAAACTAGTACTGCTGAGGTTATGAAAAAGGTGTAAGATGTGGGTATGTTTCTGGCTAGGGACTTACTAAATCTGACAAAGATTTCTAGGAATCACTTAGCTTGGAAACTTGCTTGCCTCTAATCACATTTAAGTGTTGTGTAAAATTAACCAAAAAAGATCCAAAAAAGTTGGGAATCTTATGAATTTGAGTAAGTTCTTAGCAGTCTAATATTAACTCTGCTGAGTATTTTAATATTCATTTATCAGCTGAATTCTAGATGCATGGTTTTGCCTTCAAGCAAAGCTTCTTTCCCCTTTCCAGTGAATCTATCAAACTGGCATCTTCAGCTCTCCAATTGCATAACAGCTTAAAGGCCCTTGCTTGTAAACCAAACGATTTAATTATTTTCAAAGATTAATCAAGAATCAATCTTTTTTTCTATGCCTATTGTGATGTGGGAATTCCCATGTATTACTGATAGCAAACAAATGTTCCTGTTACACTTGTCTTGACATGTCGGACATGGATAATACAATGCCAAGTTTTCAAAAGCTAAGTTTCAGGATGACTTTTAAGGTTTATAAAACATTTGAGTTCTTTAAGAAACCAAGGTCTATCTAAAAACCACAATTATTCCCTTTTCCCTATTTCTACATACTGTGGACTTCAGTTACTTCACAAATTTCTCAAGTGCCCCATACAGAGACAGATCTAAGAGTTTGTACTCAAAAGAGGAAAAAAGCATGCCTGGCATTCTATCTGTTGTGCATCCAACTTCTGTAGGCATTACTACCTCCTCTGTCATCATGTTTCACTGAAAACTTCCTTACATATATAAGTAAATAGGATGATTGTTCAATCCAGCTCTGCATAGCATTTGCTGCTTGCAAATTGTTCCTTGTCCACATTTTGATGTGTGTGAACAGCCTCAGTGCTATCACTGATGACTCAAAAGAAATGGACAGAAACCACATTAAGAGTCTTTGGTCATTTGCTCCACTGAAACCACTCTGCTTTTCTTCTGGTATTTTCCTCAACCCTGCGCTTCTTACATTTGAGACTGTTTGCAAAATCAACCATGTTGGGGCACTATTTTTTTGGCACTTACTAACCTCTATTTAAAAAGACAAATGAACAAACACAAAAAGAATGATTTTGAAAAGTTATCACTTGCATCTTTGTTGAAAATAAATTTTTGAGATGCTATAGAAGAGAGCCATCCATCATTTCAGTAGAGAGATGCTGGAGACATGAAGACAAGCAGATTGTCAGACATAGTATCCTAAGAAGAAAAAAGAAATACTGTTGTGGAGGGACTGAAAAAAATAAAGTTTATATAAACTGAAAGGCTCAATTATTCAATATTCAGGTGCATGGCTTCAAACACAACTGAAATATTGACAATGATAGATTCTAATTGAGTAATGAGAAATTGTTTTTAAATGAATTAAACCCGCTTGGATGCAGTCCTGCGCCACGTGCTTTAGGTGTCCCTGCGTATGCAGGGGGGTTGGACTAGATGATCTCTAGAGGTCCCTTCCAACCCTAAGCATTCTATGATTCTATGTTTTTAGCGACTGAAGTTGAGGTACAGTGCCCTGTTATTTAAGTAGTCAGTTATGCTTTCCCAGCCATGCATTGGATGGGTCCATACTGGACAGTGCCGTTGAATACCATGTACTCTAATCGTTCCAGTAAACCAAGTGCTAGCAATAGCAGTAGGAAGAAGCACTAGCTATTTTTTTTCCACAGACTGTACTATGAAAAGCACAAATATGGAGCACTAACCATTCAGAAGCTAATAACAGGTTTGTCATCATTCTTGCAACACCAGCCAACTCTCTACCTGTAAGTCCAACTTGTTTGCCTGCGAAAGGACACATGCCTCAACTCCTATTAGGAAAAACTGACTGCAGAGGCTTAAATAAGTCTTTGGAAAGCAATTAGGCCAACGGCTATTGAAAAGTTCATGGCAGCTGTGAAGTTTTACATCCCAAGTAAAGGGAAATCTAATATTTATGTCATCTCCTTCAATAAGAATTAGCAGTTTGTGTAGACCAGGATGTTGAGAGAAGTCAGCCAAATGGACAGTATTATGTGATAGTGTCCTACAGCCCTGCAACTTATTTTGGGTACGGATCAATATAGGATATTGATGCCAAGAAATGAAGTAAAAATATTTCTCACACTACTTGGATGCTCCATCTGCCTGAATAATTCATATTTAAAGTAGCTACAAGCTAGCCTCCTGACTATATTATTCATCCAATTTATTATAACAGTAAGTCTCTTGTTATCAGTTAAAAACCTCTGCTTTCAAATTAGAAGCTGTACATCCTCATGATGTTACTGAAAACATATTTCAATTAATTTTTTTAAAAAAATCAGACTGCTGGTCTACTTCAAATTTTCACTAACACATACTTTAGTAAATATTTAATTCCAATTCTTTTATTGGCTTTACTTTTCACATACTTTCAAAAATTATTATGGATTAGTTAACTAATTCTTTTGTCTCTTGCCTTGATTACAAGACTTCACTAATAGCAAGTGCAACATGGAACATCTTAGGCTACAAAGTAAAAGTAATAAAATTACTCACGAGTGCTCCTAGTGCCTGACTAGTGAGTGACTATACCAGAACCTCCTGAGAGGATACTCTTTAAAAAAAAAAAAAAAATGTAGCTCTATCATTTAATCACGGCAAGTTGTGGTCTTGGGAAAACTGTCATATGTCTAAAACTAGAGAAGCCATTAAAGAATTCTGATATAATACACCTCCAGGTGCTATTTCTCTCACATTTCCTTTGCAATATGATCAGCTGAACTACATGACAAAGGAAGCCATAACAGTTATTTAGGCAAAAGCACCTAAGCAATAGCCACAATGGCCATTTGAAATGAACAATGAGATAAATCATTGTTTCCCCAAAAAGCCATAGAAAGGGAAATAATTTCCAGCTGAAAACTAAGCAAAAAAACACCTCCCCACACACCCCCAACTACAGTTAAGATGTTAAGTACATCACCTGCCTGTTTCAAACTAGAAAAGCATCAGTTGCTTCATGATTTGTCACATATAGAATAAAATCTAGCCATTATTCCTACACAAATGATAGCAATTTACATCTTTTTAGAGACTTCAAACAAGAGAAACTTTTATGAGAGCATTCCAGAGCATTGTTTTTTCCTCCTATGAAAAAACCACCACCACCAAACACTTAGATCCAGGAAAACCAAAGCCAATTGGAAAGCATCTTTCCAAAAGTCACAGAAAAAGAATAATGCACCTGCTTTCAAAGATGGAAGAGAAATACAGTGGTCCAGGTATTGACACAGCTAAAGTTCAATACCTTTTTCTGCTCAGAAAACGTCAACATGACTGATTAACTGAAGTCCAATACATCTATCTTAATCTTTTAAGTTGTTGGCCTCACAGAAACTATGTCATCTCTTGCCAAGAGGATAACTCTGCACCCATTACATAACTTAGTAAAAGGGAAAAATGCACATAATATTTTTCTTCCATCATAAATTAACATCTTGAACATTCATAATGACTCTAATATACCCATATTTTAGAGAAAAAGCAAAGTGATCAGTTGAAATGCCTCTCCAAGATGAACGGTGGAATAAAAAGTGTATTCACTTGACTCATTACACGTCACTAATTTACATTCAAGATAACATCTCTAGCTTTCTAGTGTTTGGCAGAGTCTATAAATTTTCCAAAAAGCTCCTATGCCAATTTAAAGTGCAATAGAAATCCAAGTTTATGCAATTAAAATTTGATTTTGTCAACTTCAAAGCACATTCAAGAATACTCAATTTTTGGGCAGTTTTAATCTGAATGATTTCAAAATATGTTCTAGCTGTTCAGATAACAGGGTTTTTTTCCTTTCTAATGCTCCCTGTACAGATCAGAGACGTAATTTCTTCTTTATATTGTGTAGTTGCCCTAGTCCACATCACCCTGCACATGGTGCTTCCATTTGCTGTTCCACATCCTGTCCTGCTTGCTAAAATTTCCTTTTAATGTTTCCTCCACCCTTCTCCTCCAAATCTCTCCTTATTAGCATGGCTTGACAAAACACAGGCAGCAAAGGTCTCACAATTGCTGCTTGCTTCTACTACTTCAAATCACTCAGGAGCTGCATCAAGTTACATACTTTTTGCTCACTAAAGCGCTAAACTCAAGGATAATGTCATAGATGCAAAGTCATAGAAATAATCCCGCAGTGTTCTCCATATAAGGGAACGCTTTTTGTGTTGTCCAAAACAGATAAAAATTGACTTTTCAAGAAGCTCTCTCACAAAATAAAAAATAATAAAATAATTAATATTAAAAATAAAAATAGAAAAAATAATACCACAATGTTTAGGCAACAGTTATCAATATTTAGCAATGTTTATGAAATCTGATGGAAAAGCCAAAATGACAACACCAATATTCTTATCATAATACACAGTTGCAGACACTTCTGTGACATCAGAAACACAATAGAATTCGCAGCCTTAAGTATTAGCAACTTCTTATTTTAATGAAGAAACAGTTTAAAAGTAGGTCGCTTAAGTTAGCATTTCCAAAGCTGATTAATGTGAGATTTGTGTTTCAATTCGGCTAGCTCTTAATGTTTAATTCTGAAAAAGAACAGCATTGGCAAACCCACTGAATTTTTATGCCATTCCAAAGTACCAAATGACACAGCATAGTTCAAGGCCTCGTCCTTCTACATTTCCCAGTTTTGTTGAGAAAATTAGGTTTGAATAGGTCTTCCAGGGCAAAAATGGAAGTTAGTTTGAATAGACATTCCAAAAATCCAAGCTTAGGACTTCAAGGGAAGATGCCCCATCTACTCTTACAAACAAATGAGAGGTCTGACAACATTAGAAGCAGCATGTCCAAATGAGATGATCTCATTGTCATCCTAGCCTCTATAAAAACTCAAAGAGATAAAGAATTTCAAACAAGACAAACAAGCAATTAAAATCTGTTGATGCCTCCATACAAATTAGATTCACAGTCAGCAATATTTGAACACTTGCAACTTTTTCAGGCAAGAATTTAGAGGAAATGAATTGGTACTAGAAAAGCTGGAAGCAACTGAAGGGGAAAAAAAAGTGAAAACAATTAGTGTAAGTTTAAAGACAATGTATTTGAAAACTGAATTCTTACTCAGCTCAACCACTATGACCCCATAGGATTTCCTAGAGAGATGGGAGGTGGAAAACAGGGATACCTGAGCAGAACACATTCAATTACTGACAAAAAAAGAGGGAGAAAGAGGCTTAATTCATTTACTTTAACACTCACATTTATTGTTTTTAGTTTGTTCAAAGTCCACTAAATGCTAAACATTTGTGAGGGGTAGACATTAATCTAGCCAGTTGCTGATTAGGCATTTCTTGTATGTCTATTATCAGAAAAGTGGCTGTGACTGAGTATGCAAGGCTGTCTTTAAAAAGCTGTTTGGCTCAAACTTTGAACATCATATCACTAACTGTGTGAGTTCTACCTCTATTTTGTGATGCAGAGCTACTTGAGTTCCTTCAGGTGTCATCCGTAGACTAAAAAATTGTCCTCAAACCTTACTGTTATTCTGCTTAGATTTGGAAAGTAAAAGGGAAAAAGAAAGCACTTCTTGCCCTAGCCCATTCAATACCAGGGTGCAATGTTGTAAGTTTAATTTTTTGTTTCAGTGAGGAAATCTTTCATGGTTTTATGCACTGTTATTCATGCCAAAAATGAGGCATGGAGAAATCCTGCCAATTTTAATCTATACTGCTGTTCCAACAGCAAGAGCAAACCAACCCTCCAAGAGGAAACAAACAGCAGCTCTTCAAATATTTCATTAATAAGTGAACCTACTGTCCCCAAGGTAACAATATTATATTTAAAGAAAAATTGTCTAGCACCAAACATTAGTACCAAACTTTGGAAAACCCTATACATACAGTACAAATTCTCACAACTACGCAGCACCAAGTTTTAAAATCTGCACATTTCACATTGTCATATACGCTTCTTCCTCTCAAAAGGTGAGTTTGCAGCCTCAAAGCTTTTTATCCTCTTTGGAACAGTTTCAAATCATGTATCCCATAAAAACTTATTTCCCCCGACCCCAGCATTTCATACAAATTGATTGGGATACCTGCTGTATGAGACCAAATTCTTTCCAAGCATAACACAAACTTGGAAGCATCTCATGGTCTCACGACATACTCTACTTAACATACTCAGCTGAAAGTGATTTTTGTTGCAACTGAAACTGCTATTGGGGCATTACAGCAGTTTGAACTTCTTTCTGAGGTAAATCAGAAGAATACTTCAGAAAAAGAACAAATGTATGCCTGTTGGAGAGAGCATTTGTTGACAACCAATTCCACACTTAAACAGTGCAACTACAAATTACACTTACTTTCTTTCACAATCATATTTCAAATTATGAGAAGAACATCAGTAAATGGAGTCGCTACATATGATACTGAAGGTTTTTGGTTTGCCTAACTACTGCATATATTCCAAAGGCCATTCCTTTAGTTTATAATGCAAAACTTTAAGAACTGTTGCAGAGAAAGTTTGCTGTTAAATTTATGTTCTATAGAATCAATTCCACAAAAAAGTTTACCCCTGTAAGCAGAGTAGCACAGGCTAAGTCTTGAATGTAAGTTTAAACATCTTTTTACATGTGGACTAGATATTTTTATTCTTTAATTATAACCAGCTTCCCTAGTGAAGCTTCACTTAGAGTTCACATCCTGGATTGCTTAAATTGAAAGCACGTGTATAAAGCTCTGATTTTTGGTATTCTTCAGCAGACTTGCAATACTGCCTTCAATAAGTCATATTTATGGGTTTGTCCGACAGGTAATTGGAAGATCTCATCTTGATCAGAGCTGATGTTCTATTAAACAACAGTCTAGTTCATTTTGTCACCTTTGCTGGACCTAAGAGTATAACATTCCTTTCACATGCAGAAAACCTAGATTTAAATTATTCTCCTCAGTCACAAAGCAGTATTAGGCAGAAGTGGAAAATGCTGTTTTCAAAAGAAGTATTGGTGTCTGGAGTATCATACAGGACAAGTTTATCCAAGAAATTTGCTAAGATCGCTCCCTTCTCACCATATACCCATTTGCCACAAGTTTCAAAATGTACACTAAGCTTTACAGAACTGGAAGCATCAAATTTGGTTTCCCATTTATGATTAATCTCTCTGGTTTCTAAGGGAACATAATCACTTATTGGCAAATTAATTTTTCTTCTTCATTTAGGTCCAACATGAATTCTGCTCATCCTTATTGTGTGGGCAATCAGCTTACAGTGGGCAAAGTGGCACATTCCTGTGTTAGTAGGTTGAAATAGTCTCTCAGGCATTGAAACTCCCCCCAGAATACTGAATTACATATTCATTTCAGCTTGTGCCTCTCAACTGGAGCCCCATTTTCTTAACTCCTGGTTTGGAGGGAAGGGGGGCACAGCCTGAAGGACACATTCTGTATATCATCTCATCATTCACCCAGCTCATCACATTCCCTCCAAACAATCAATAACCTGATATTCAGCCCATCCTTTGAGAAAAATTGGCATTGACATATTCATCTTGGCCAATCTGCCAATCTATTTCATGCTAGAAAAGCATGTTTTTCCACCTGCCCTCTTTGAAGGGTTAGCTCCAGCTGTCATTCTGCCTCAGCTAATCCAGACAAGTGGCCATCAGGCTCCACAACATTCACCTTAGAACTGGAAATACGTGTCACCTCTTCTCAGCTACTGGTGACAGTTGTTAAGTTTTTTTCTGTTTCCTTATCTTTTTTAAAGACTAAATTTTAGATAATAATCTTATTTGATCATTATGTGATAGCATCAGTAGTAATAAAAGTAATAAAACCCCTGTTTTCTCCCTGCTCTTTATGCTCTACCTTGTTTGAACATTTTGCACAACTTCAAATGTTATCTTGAAAAATTAACCATACAATTTAATTTGAAAGACCTCTTTTCTTATAAGAAATGCCAAGTTAGATTTGTCTGCACTTCCTTTCAGCATTTAGTAGTTATCAAATGGACAACATCTCATTTCTCTCTTTAATGCTGTTTTTTTCTCATTCTTTGAGAGTTCAACTGCCAGTGCTGCTTCAATGATCAAAACAGTAATGTATCTGCGGTTCCTCAAAAATGCATGCCAGAAGTAATTTTGCTATCCATATTCCTTCAGCATTCTCACCAATAATTCATGGAGAAGCTCCTTGTTTGAAGTAGAAACAAGTAGTCAGTAAACACCAACTTGTTTTGGCACGCCCCCAGTTCAGAAAACTTGAATTTCTGTGCATTTAGCTGTACATTTGAATTGTGAAGAATAAAAACAAGGTAGTTAGTGCTCTAATCCATATGGAATAATACAAATTTTGCAAATGCCCCACTCAATACATACAACATTTTTCTTTTCCCCCCAGTCCTGCTCCTTTCAGTCTAGACTGCCGACTCATCATCAACTCAGAGCAAACACTAAGTATATCCAAGTATCCCTCTTGGATATTACAAATAGAACAGTAGCTCTTTCCTATTTACACACTTATGCGAGAGTGGAAGGGAAATCTAGCAACAAAATCAATTTTCAAGGAAAGATACTGCCTTGTTTTGTCTTCTATTCATTAGCACTGTTTTCCGCCAAGATTTGTCAGCTGGCATAAAAGGTGGCAACCCCTGATTAAACCCTGCAGATGGAAAGGACTTGTTTTTTCCTTTGGGAATTCTTCATCTCTAGTGTGACTCTAAGGCCTCTCTAGCATAAATCATATAATTCTTTCCAAGGAACAGGTGTGACCTTGTAGCCTTCCCTCTTTGGAGACCACAGTGGACACAAAAACAAGCAGCACGGAAACTTAAGGTTTTAACATTTACTTGGATATTCCTCAAAGTTTAAACAGGACTCTGAATACTTAACAGAAGCACGCTTAATTTCTGAAGGCATGGTTCATGATTGACTATGTTCCCAAAAATCAGGAACATTAATGGAAAAAAAGATGCCCTTACAATCCACATTCAAGGACAGTCTGAGGATTGTTTAGATCCTTTCTATTATCATAGGAATATCTTATTTACAGCACCAAAATATACTTCCCAGAGAGTCTTTTCATGCTTGTTTGCAAAATAAAAAGTCCTCAGTTTGTCTGCAGCACTTGTAACCAAGGAGACCACATTTTAAAAAATAGACCAGCAAAGCTAAAGAAGAAAACACAAAGAACTATTTATGTCTGGTAATAGTAAGGTTACATTTTAAAGAGGTTTAGTTGGGCCACCTGGAGAATTAGCAAAAATATAAATATGAGAATGAAAATCCTTAAAAATATTCACTTAAATGTATGCATTTAGAACAGCAGTAGAAAAAATATTCTGAATGATTCCTATTAATAATTACCCAGTTTTACAGTAGACATTAATGGATCAGGTTTGGAAGAACATGCTTTATTCCAGGAAATAAATAACCATAGCACATTGTCTTTTCACGAGGCTCATGCTTTTGGAGACTCAAGAACAGTCACATACCTAACCTAAATACTGTTAGCAGCTTCACTTTTTAAAAGTTCATTGGACCAGGTTACTTCTGTAAATACCACATTCTGTGCATGATTTTCTTCTTGACTTTGTTGTTGTAAGTTTAAGAACTTAGATTCAGTGAAATATTTTCAATTGTTAGTCAAAGCTGCTGATTTATATCTGTGTATTGTGAACTTGATGCCCTGGAATGATCAATTCAGTTTTAAGAGCTGAAGAACAAAGTAACCTCCCCCACAACTTGGACACAGGACTTCCAAACATAGCAAACTTTCTTTAGTAAGTTATTATCCTTCTCCAATTCCTTCCTCTTCCCTTCTCTCCCTGAATTCTGCCATCTGTTGCACGTAACAAAACTTCAGCTGTGCTGACAAGGTACACCTTCGGCTTAAGGAGTTTTACAAAATGCTTAGGCTTCAATTGCTCCATCCCACATTCAATCCAAAACAGGTGCTATAAAAAGACAAAAGAGACTGGTCAACATGAAAATAAGATAGAATGCAAGTAATTCTGAAATACATGAGCAGGTTCAGTTTCAAATTGCTGGTGACTAAATATCTAAGACTATTTTTTTCTTGAAGAAATAGGTCCCTAAAGCTTTAGGCTGAAACCCTCTTTTTCTAGAATAACAGTGTTTTTAAAATCATTTTCTTTCTGTTAGGTATACAGCTGATCTCCAACCAGCCTTTAATATCCTCAAAGCTCTGAGAATTCCGACCAGGACTAAAAATGACACAACAAACAACTTAATAGCACTTTTACTTAGCTACTCTTAATGAGATGAGTCACTGGTGCACAAGAAAATGGTTGAGAAGATTTTATATGCACATTTTAATTTCATAACCAGGAAAAATGTTATTTTACACCACTTTTTGCCTTCACTGAAATCAGAATTCCATATTAAATTAATTGCACCTTCCCAGCTGCACAAGCTGGGCTGGCAGATAGACCTGTACTTACTTTTTCCTTCATATTCAGACTCTGATAAAACATCAGAGATATCAAATAGTATGAAACCTTTCTTATTTATGGGAGAACAATATGCTTGACAGCAGGACACTGAACATCTGGTTGATAACTGCTTTCATTTCTACATTCTCTCTAGGAAGACCTTTCTTCCCAAAATACCTGTAGGCACCTCCATAGACGGAAACCTTTCCAATAACACTCTGAAAGGGCTTGAAATACTAGATAATATATTTCATATAGAAGGTAAGGAGAGGACATGTAACATAAGTCTAAAATCATCTGTTGTTTCAGGAAAAAACCTTTACTAGTTTTTTGGTGTTACTTTGTACAACTAAAGCGTCTATCTTTTGTCCTGCACAGAACAGACATTTCAGATGTGAACAATTATAAATAACAAGGTACGCTTGTTATTTATACATACTCACTGCAAATTTCTGCAGTAGTAAAAGCTGCAAAAGTTATTTCAATGTGTTCATACTAGTTCACCCCTCACCCCAACCCTGATCTGAAGAGGCAAGTCCTTTTACTGGGACTGACACAGGGAAGGGGCACTTGATTTCAATGCTGAAATAATTATATATGCAAGCTGCTGAACAACTTTTCATGCCCATTTCCAGTGAGCTCCAGATGTGAAAAATTAGCCAACATGTTTCCACACCCCAAGAGAAAAAGGAGTTTTTAAAACATAGAAGTGATGTTTACTACACAGCGATAGCTGTATGCACAACTGAATAGATAGATGTAGCTTGTAAAATATGGTGGCTTGTTTTTAGAAACTTCAGTATTCATAAATGAAAGAAACTTCTCCTAAGACCTGAGGGACTGCATATATAAATAGTGGCTGCAGTCCCACCATGTGTCTTGCATTTCTTCCATAGTAGTAAGGGTGCATTTTAAGAAACAGTTTGACAGCTGTTGCAGTCTCCCTATCTGGTTTCAAGATACTTTGCTCCTTTTCTGTCATTTAAGCACCTATTTGTCTATTGTGAGCAGCTTCCTTAATGCAAAGCATGCACAAGCTACCACAGACTTCTCTGCATGAGGATGCTGTCACTTAAAAATGCATATGCTGGTATAGATCATTGCAGCTTGCTCCATTAGAACTTGCCATCATTGCAGTGAGAGCCATGAACTGACAGTCATGCAAAGCATATATTCGTATGCCGTCTGCTAGGTCTGCAAGAAGAGGTGCACGTTTTCAATACACATTGAAAACATTTCAAGAGATTAGTTTCTTTGCAGACTCATCTCTGAATGATAGAAACAAAAGATCTTTAATTCAGGCAGACATAGAGTTTTTTTCCCTTTTTTTTTTTTTTTTTTTTTCCTTTTTAAGAGTACCAGCTTTCAAGAAAATCTACTCAGAAGTAATACTGAAAAAGCATCTGGTGAGAAGGCACAATTCTGCCATCTTGATTAGAGCCCCCAAAATACTTCCACTGATTGCATGCAGAGAGATTGTTTGTGTGAAAGCACAACCAACACCTGGAGGTGCAGAGGTCTGCAATTTAGAACTATGCTTTGCCCTACTGATCTCCTTGCAGAGATAGGAAGGAGAGCAAACAGAAATTAGCCCTCCATTACAAAGGGCATTTGACTAGAGACCTCCAGAGGTCTCTACCAACCTAGAGTTACTCTCCACTTTTATGATTCCAACTTTGCTGATCATTTCTTCTCCATATATCAGTAAATCCCAACCACATTATGCAAGACTAAAGTTTGTCTTTCTCCAACTGTAGTATTACGCTAAAACTCCAACTTTCTTTTTCCCCCCCTCAGTCAGCTTGTCTGCTCTTTGGGAGGCTGCCAAAAGGTTGTCTTTACTGAGTGGAAAAGTACAGTCTTCCTGTAACCTTCTAACTGTGCTGGGCAGATGATGTCCAAAAGGGCCAAATGCTATTTTGCAAGAAACAGGCAGAATACTACAATGCTCCTTTTTTGAAGCAGCCTTTAGAAAGAAGGCTTACTGAACCTTTGGTAACTATCCTCAGTGTGCAATAGATCTTCCCAATACATGAAAATGCCATTTACACCTTTTACAACAGATGGCTGCAACTTCGCATCAGGATTTATTAAAAGGCTTCATTAGCCTGATGATTATGCAAAGCATCAATATTCTGAGGAAAGGAGACAGGAGGGGATAGAGTAGGAATATCAACTCAGTATAACTGATAGCATAGACAGCAATAGGAGATTCAAAATAGCCAGGTTTAAGACCATGTACTTGACATCTTCTTGAACAAAGTATGCACTATAGCAATACTATCTTATCCTTAGTAGGCCATTGCATCAAAGATCACATAGAACAGGCAACACTTGCATATCTTACTGTGATATGCAATGTGTTAATAGGAGCTGTTCAAACTACAACCCCAGGAAAATCCTGTTTTTCTTACTAATGAAATATTCCAGGGACAGAGAGCAAAACTCCTTGCTTTTATTCAATCATACCTGACATTGCTGCAGGACGCAATGAACAGACCAGGGATAAGCAGAAGTGATGAGAGGGAAACATGAGATTCAAGAAGGAAAATTTTACCTCTCTGCCAGACAAAAACCATGGGGCAGCATTAAGACAACCAGGAATAAGTGACAGGAGCTGATGACTAACAACTACATGGTCAATACAACACTGTCTCTTCCCTTGTGTTCATACAGCTGTTGGTGTGGTAGGGCAGTAAATTGCATTGGAAAAAGCGTTAAGCTAAGCACATTTCAAGAAACTCACATGTAAGTAGGCAAGATTGACCCCAATGGATTCTCCTTTTGCCACACTTTCACTGATGCAAAAGATTACAATAAAATTACTGACCATGATTAAGGATACACTAGCTTTTTAAATCCTAAAATGACTACTAAATTTTAGACAAATAAGTTTCTTATGGACCAAAGGATGAAGGAAACCACCAAAAGCAAAGAATAAAAGGGAAAGCCTTTGGAACCTTTCAGCAGAGAAGCATTTATAATCTAACACTATTTCATTTGATCGTGCCTCTATCAGGACACATACAGGTCTTCACACACACAGACTGGCCCAGAACAGCAACCAGGGTCATGCAGTTAAATAACTCCTTGATTCTACTCGATATCCCAGTTACTAGGGCTGTGCACCTTGAGAAAAGTACCCCTTCAGGAGGAGTTTAACTTAAGACACAAGGCTTTGTTTCAAAAGCAAACAAGCAAAACAACCAAAAAACCCACAACATATACTTGAAAGAAAGCAATTTTACAAATACAGGTCATCTCACCTGAGGTCCTTCAAACAAGGTCTCGACCTATGACCATCTATTTGATCTCAACAGTTAATTTCCTGTCACCACAAAAGCACACAAGAAAGTGCAAAGACCACAAAGCTGAAAACCTGCACATTAATCACAATATCCCACAGCTCAGCTTGAATAGCAAAGTACGTATAAGTGATGTCTAAAGCCCTTCATCATGGATGCAAAGATTTAGGAAATATAGAAGCAAACTATTATCAAAAAGCCCCTTGCAAGTTTGGCTTCTCATAGGTAACTGTGGTTTATTTTGATCTGGCAGCTTTCACAGTGACTGCATAATCCCACCTACAAGAATAAATATGCAACAACTTTTAGTAACTCCTTCCCCCACACTCCACTCACTCTTTTCTATGCTTCTCATGCTGCCTCCAGCAGAATATTTGAAATAAGAGAGTTAGTATATATTAGCAAATACAACAATTATGAACTATTATAATACGCTAGACGTTTATGAGTCTAAGTGCTAGGAATACATAGTTTTATAGCACTATTATAACAAGACAGCAAGATAAAGCAACTTTCAGACAAGTCAAATGATCTGACTATGCCTGATTAGTCAAGGATCTATGTTAAGAACAAAAGCAGAATGGTATCTGAATATTGGGCTTAGATTAGCAGGTTGCTACTTTCTCTCACATAGCAACAAAACAAGACAGCATTACAAGGCAAATACCAGGCTAAACATTATTAGCTCAAGAGTATTATTCTAGTCAAGTCCAGTGTGCATGGAATTACTCTGTGCTTTAGAAACCATGCAGGAATATGCATGGGTGGAAGGCTAGGGTAAATCCTAAGTCACCCTAGCCACCTAGCCCAGAACTTATATTTTGTGCTTTACATTTTACTTACCAGCCAGAAATCCTTTCAAAATCCAGTATCTCCAGTTTGTCTGCTTAATAAATTTTGATAGCGGATCACAGTACAGCTCTTTTATGTGCTTAATCAATTATACTGGCTACCACACACACACAAGATTGTAAAGCTTTTTGTGAGCCGGTATTCCCACCAAATAGATTTATTTCCACATATCTGTTTTGACACTGCGGGGAGGCAATGACCTGTTCCAATCCAAAGAAATATCCATAAATGGTCCCTTTAAGAGCTTGATCTAATATCAGAGCTCCTGAGATCATTTAGTTTTCAAAAATTTATAATAGACCTAATTAAGTACAGATTTTACTGCCACAAAGGCATGGGCAAAAAAAGCAGCAATTTAACTGTCAAATTAGGAAAGATTCAGTGCTATCTGAAGGCAGAAGTATCCAAGAGCAAAGGAAGTTAGCGAGCAGTGTCTGCGTTTCCACTGCAGGACTGGGGTGCATAGGAGGCTGTGCCAAGCCAATCAGCTAAGATGACTCACTCACATTAGAGAACAATCTGAACACCACTCTGCTTCCTCCTTATTAGTCAAGGCCAGATTAACAAGAACTTAGTGTCTGAAGAGTTTTCACATTGCTGTCAGACAGCTGGCAAGCAGAATAAAAATTCATCTTTTGTGAAATTACAAGCACTGTTTAGTCAAGCAAATCAAATAAACGATTTACAGCTCACGTGTCCACTATAAACTCATAGTAACTTTTGCAGGCTCAAATCAAGTATCTCTCTCACAGTAACCATCAGTGATCACAAAAATATATCCTCACCAGAAAATTTGCACAAAACTGCATAGATCCATATGTACTAATTTTATTCTTTAATTTCTACTCATCACAGAGATCAGAGCTCATGGTTCTGTAGTTCTCTTGATCTGCAACAATTTTCAAAAAAGCTGATGTTACTTATTTGCAACCTCATGTTTTTTTCTGGAATGAAGACCGTTTACCTACTAGGGAGTATACCACACTGATATCTCCATATTACAGCTCAACGTGATCCTAACTACTTATTAGTGTCTGACAACGAAACAAACTGAACAAATATCTTCAATCCCAAAGAAATTCCATTAAAATAAGTTAATAACATTTCAAGAACTTGGGAAAGAGTCAAGAGACCCCTTGGTGTCAAATAGTATATCAGCATCCAGAGCAAGCTGAAGTACAAATATGTATTCCAGTAATATACTGCAATTATGAATTTCAAAAAATTGGTCTTTTCATATTGACATATTGAGCTAGGTCCAATTCTACCCACACACTGGAAATAGGACATGTCTACCACTGTAATCAGTTCCTAGGAAGGTGAGCAGCAGGCTATGCAGAGCTGAAAAAAATTATGCCAGTTCACTAAAACCCAACAGCAACACACGCTAATCCTATTATCAACATCTTGACAAAAATCAAATGAACAAGTGTACAATTATTTTAATTGTTTCCTTTTCATATAAGGAATGTCAAGAGCTATTAGACCAAATCTATTTACAAAACATTTACTGGATTCATAAGATTTTGCATTCGCACAGAATATCAGAGGAGACAGCGACCACAGTTTTGGCCCCTGATAGGGGGCCCGATTGCAGTCTTTCAACTGGAATGACATTAAAATAATTCTGTGGGACAACGGTTAGCTCATTTCAAACATTTTACTTAAGATGGGATTGTAGCACGTTATGCTTTTCTGCTGGTTATCACTGAGGCATACAAACCTCTCTTATGGTGCTTGTTGCTGTCTCACCTCAGCATTGGTTAGGTCTTTTCTAGGAGAGCTACGCAGTTCACCTCAGCCTAAAAGGCAGCACTAGGAATATCTGACATGGGTGAAATACAACACACTATTGCTTTATTTCTAGAGCCAGTAAGTGAAATAAATTATATGCTAAACAGAAATAAATTGAAAAAAGAATCATAGAATGCTTAGGGTTGGAAGGGACCTCTAGAGGTCATCCAGTCCAACCCCCTTGCATACGCAGGGTCACCTAGAGCACGTGGCACAGGACTGCATCCAAACGGGTTTGGAAGATCTCCAGAGAAGGAGACTCCACAACCTCTCTGGGCAGCCTGTTCCAGGGCTCTGTCACCCTCACTGTTAAGAAATTTTTCCTTAAGTTCCTGTGGAACTTTTGGTGCTTCAGTTTCCGGCCATTACCTCTAGTCCTATCAGTGGCCACCACTGAAAAGAGACCAGCACCATCCTCTGCACTCCCTCCCTTGAGGTACTTATAGACACTGATCAGGTCCCCTCTCAGCCTTCTCTTCTCCAGGCTGAACAGGCCCAGCTCCCTCAGCCTCTCCTCGTAGGGCAGATGTTCCAGGCCCCTGATGATCCTTGTGGCCCTGCATTGGACTCTCTCCAGCAGCTCCCTCCAGCATGCTAATAACTTTAGCAGTTCTCCTGGAAGGGCAGAGGGCTTGAAAGTGCACCTGAGCCAAATCAGATATGAAGGATTTAAACATCTAGTCTGAAAGACTAGATGATTATTTCTAACAATGTCATATGTGGTCTAGCCTTTTTAAGAGTCACTGTACAGTGGCAATATGCAAACTGGGAAGTGTCCAAGTATATAGTGATGTGTTCAATTCATGTGATGCTAGTAAATTTTGATCTCAAGTATGCTTATAGGGACAAAGTAATTAAATAAAGAAAATAAAGTTCTAACACATAATAAGTAATAAGAAAACATACACTGTTAGGTAAATACATTAAATACATAGGGTAGAGCCCCTGAACAAATGGACCCAACATATTATAACTACTTGCACTTGAGTTAGGCTTGCCAATTCTCATAGTGCTAGACTAATATGGGGCCCATTAGCGATCACAACCTCTAAGGAGACAACCTCTAAGGAGAAAAATCTTCTAAAAGGACCCACATCACCAGCTACAACTGTCACAAGTGTGTGTTCATGATTATTTATGAGGAAAGCTGCCTAAGCAGGATGTTTGTGTCATGATTTCCATTTTTATATGCTAGCTTTTCCTTAGGATCTTGCTTCAATTTTATATTAACATGTCAGAGGAAGAGTAAGAGAGCTTCAGAAATGGAAATGTCTTTAAAAATTTTCTTCTTTTGGTGACCTTTATGACTGCTGCTAGTTCTGCTTCATGTTAACTGGGTATGAGAAAGCACTCAAAGGTACAAATAACCATCAGTCCCACTTAAGTACACAAGTAACCAACTATGCACTGCAAAAGGCTTGCTCTATTTAAACTTGCAGCCTACTTCTTCTAATCATTACAGCTATTGCAGCAATCAAACTTTTTCAGGCATCATCTTTCACTATAGCATGTGAATGCAACAGTCCCTTAAAATCTCCTGCCTTCACACAAACACAGAACTCATCTGCAAATTCTGACTACCTTCAAACTAACTGTTTTGGCTTTGAGGTTTTTTTTATGGTTATTGAGTAGAACCCTATTGCATACTGTGCACTTCCAATACCTAGAGGATTCTCTGGGACACCACCACAAGCAACTCAAGCTGCATTAAGCCTCAGTCATTTGCTCTCCTAATTGTTAACACGTGCAGTTAGAAGATAAGGCAGCAAACTCGGATACCATGTTGGATATCAGTGCCAAACAGTAGGAAGAACTTTCTACAACCCTCGTGTTTAAATGACTCAGTTCCCCAAATTTCTATTTTTGCTGCATAGTTGTCCTTATTCTGTCAGTTGGCAGTAGGTCGTTATACATTTAAAAGCCAAAGAAATAGGTATTTGTTTGAGATATAGAAGTTCCAAGAAACAAGATCAAAAATTAAGTCATAAGAAGAAATCAGTATTGAGAAATAAATTCAGCTGGTGTCAAGACAGACTTCATACTCTCCAATTCTATCTCAACACTAGTTTTTCTTATAGAACATCAAACATCTCTCTCAGCATGCACAAGTCAGCATTATATATGACCAAAACATTCAAGCTATATTTTTCCCACAAATACACATTTTCAGAGATCATATCATTATGTCTGTTAATTCAGAACAATGGAGCAAATTAAGACCTAGAAAAAAAACCCTATGTTCTAATATTTATCAAGAGTATCTAAGGAAACTACAGATGCAATTTTGCCTGTACTTTTAATAACCTGCAATTATTAACAGCTGTGCAACTTGCAGTACATTCATCTTTTATTTCTTCATCCTCAGAACTTGATAATTTTAGATATTAGAAGTAAAATTAATATATCAGTAAAGTAAAAATAACAGTATCAGTTACAACAGTTATTGAAGTGTTCTTATAATAGACAAAGAGAATAATGCAGATAAATCTAAAATGAAGAGAACAAAGGTAGAAGCTAAATATGGCCTAAAAGAAGTGAGAAACTTGCTTTCAATCAGCTATTTAGCCTATAGAACCTGTTTTGGAATCAAATTAAAATGACATAGCTTTCTCACTAGCACACAGCCTATGTAGACACAGATCAATCTATATTGATCTTAAAGCTCCATTTCTTTTATTTTATTTGAAAAACTAGATAGTAATAGCCTTTAAGGCTAGGAAATTAAAATACATGAATCAGCAAACATTTTAAATTCTTAAAATGCACTTCAGAAACATGGAAGCATTATCCAATAATCTCTCCAGGTTCCTTTTTTCATTTAGTTGCTTCTTTACCTGCATGAGGTAGAGGTACATGATTTTACTATGAGGGTGCTAATCCTGGATGTCCATTTGCCTCATTTGCATTGATTTATTTATAAATATAAAGACATACTGTTAAGTATTTTCAGAGTTAAGCCTTGGAGCATACTCAGACCTAGGCAAGTGATATAAACAAGACTGATAATATAATTGAAAATTACATCATCACCATTTTAAGACTAAAATGATAGTCCTGAAACAGTTGCAACTGCCTTAAGTTAGGGCTACAAAAGGGAACATCACAAGTTGTTCCCTTTTCCCTTGTTCATCAAGATTGCTATGGCATCTATTGAACTTTGTTGCAGCACAAGAAACAAAGACCAATATCAAGGTGCTACCTATAATCAATACTCACTGCCCTTATAGTAACACAGAAGTAATTTCCTCCACAAAAAAAACCCAAAATTTTCCTATTAAAACAGATACTTTTTCAAGTTGAAAGAGTATAGAATTACCAAGGAAATAAAAGGCATAACAACTTCTACCAATGTATTTGAGAATGTAGACAGGCTAACAAAATTTTCATTTCTAATGAAGAGTTATCTACAACTTAAATATTCCTATGTACTTTCACACAAGTTCAAAATAGCCTTTTATAACTAAATAAAGTATATTCAGTCTGAAGAAACCTTATGTTAAGAATTGTTCCCTACAGATCTCAAAGAAAGTGAATTTCTGTGATGTCTTAAGAAAATAACATACCTGAAAAAACACTGTGGATCTAGTTTCACATTTGAGGCTTTGAATGGTAAAACATATTTCTACTCAAAACTTCTGTTTTTATATTCAATTATTTCATGCAGTTTCAGGGCAATATTCAAGGAAATTAAAAGCAAAATAACGAAGTGTCTCTGCTTGAACTCAGAAAAAAAAGATTTTGTACAATTTCTAGTGTGGAAGTTGGTAGATTTATTCAAGATGTTCTCTCAAAAAGGAGAATGAAATTGGTCAGAAAGATCCCTTAAATTCCTTCATTAAAAGCTTCCTCAAAAATTGAAAAGCCTACTTAAAAAGGCCACAGGACAAAGAATTAGAAGGGAGAAAAAAAACAAACAAACAAAAAAACCACACACAAAGAAACACAACACACCTTACAAGCAATTCATTCCCCTGCGGTGAAAACCCAGGAAGCATATCAAAATGCCTTTGCTCAAGGCATTTTCATTACCTCAAACAAACCCCACCACCACCTCCTAAAATCTTTGAAGGAGTAAGATCTTTGCAATAAAATTTTGAAACAAAAACCCAGAATATCTAATCATTTTTCTTCTAGGGTATAAGACTACATGGTTTGCGTAAAACCTGTAAGTGCAGACACATAGTGAACAGCCATAATCCCCTGTGTACGCATTACTGATACCATGCACTGAGTCTATTCCAGTCTCAGCTTCACCATACAAAACACCCAACTGCAGAGCCACCCACAAGCACCCACAGTCCCTCCCCTTCATAAGTAGGATGGATGCAGCCTTGGGTTGCGCAGAGCCAACCCAGCTCCCCACCTGCGCACTCTCCCCACTCACCTCCAGTCACCTTTCATGAAGCTTCTGTTTCGACCTTATGCTTGCTTTTGAGTAGTTGCTCCCGCTGCTGTGGTCAAAGCATGTGCCTAGTGCCATCGGCCTCTGGAGTCTGAGAGGGCAGAGCAGCTACTGACCCACAGGAGACCCTTGTGCTCCCAAACAAACCTTGCTCTACCCAGTTGAAACCTTGAATTAGCCTAAAAATATTGTAAGCAGGAATGCTGACTGCATGCATTAGAGTTTCAAAGCTTATTAAACCAAAATACACATATCAGGTAGAGCTTGTGCTTCAGTATTTGCTGATGGCATATCAGATCTGTAGGAGCACAGCAGCCCTCACAAGGCCAGGTGAGCCAGGAGCTAAAGGCAATCCCTCAAGAGTAGAGCACAGCCCCACAGGGTCAGAGTTAGGCACACTAAGCAGGAGGCGACTGTAACAAATCTCCTCAACAGACCAGCAGTCATCAAGGCAAGAGGTCTAAGGTCATCCAGGAAAATCAACCACTTCACTACAGACCATCCCTACAGCACAGTTCAAACCAGGCCTTACTCCTTGGGGCTGGCCTTATATCATGCTCCTGGGCTTGTGGGGCAGGTGTTGGTGGGAGTCCCAGGTGCAGCCACTCATGGCAATCAAAGCCTATCAGCACACTGAGGGCCCTGAAGAACACTGAAGAAATTCACAAAGCATTTGGGGCTGGGGAAAGAGAAAGATCTCATGTTTTAGGTGCACGTACTCCCAGCATCTCACCAATTATAGTACAGCACAGGGGAAAAAGTTAAATCCCTTCTCCTTTGGCCCCAGTTCAGCCACATAACTGAATCACTCTACTTTCCATTTGTTTTGACTTTCCTCCTCTTACTCTCTCCTAGCATGTCTAAGGCAAAGTCTTATGAAAAACAGCAAAAATCAAAAAGATGAGGGCTTTAAATGCATCAGCCTAAAATCCATTCTAATATACAGACTTGTATTTTATAGTATAACCACCAATTACATCTTAGCTAAAGTCATTCCTGATAATTCATTCAGATAAGCCACCTTGCACTGGTTAAGCCAATGAATCCACGAAACTGTTGTTGTCACTGTCACATTCCCAAGCCATTATTTTAAAAATATTTCTTGTGCAGGTGAAGCCAATGAGCCACATGTGTGTCTAACAACCTTAGTCCTCCCCTGTGCCCACTCTCAAGTCAAAAAAAAACATGCCTAAATCTACCTGGAAGTATGGCAGAAGTGAATTCACGACCTTTTGGAAAAAGAGGAAAACTGATTGTTGTGTAAAGGACAACAGAGGTGATGGGAAAGGCAGGCTGAGAGGATCAGGAGGACTATAGAGGGGTCTATAGGTAGGATATAGCTCCCACAGCCAACTCAATTCCGAGCCCGTTTAGCCTTTCTCTGGGGACCACAATCTGCTCGCTCAAGGGGATGACGCAAAGTGGCTCACAACCAGCATAGACCAGGCGGTCGGGTACACCTAGTGTTCTCCCATGTAAATGAAGGAGACCAGCTGCTCTGTGCTAGCAGGCAGAGGAGCATGGGCAGCCTGCATCATGAGAACTCCAGCAAAGGGGAAGAGCAGAGTCAAACTAGGCTTCCAGTCCCCCATCAGCATGGTGTGCTCTCTGCACTGGAAGGCAATGGAAGGCGAAGAGCAGCACTGGGCACATCTGCAGCCGGTAGATCTGTGGCATCCAGGCAGGAGGAGCCACACCAGCACCTCCTGCTCCTCCAACCCTCTTAACTTAGTCCTTATAGTCAAACTCCCACAGTGCCCCATACAGGAAAGATACAGATGCAGATGGAAAATACTAGACTATAAAAGCTGTAAGGAACTAAGTGTGTATTTTCAGGGCCCTTTCCCTCTCATTTTGTAGTGGTCTAGCATGCATGATCTTTTGTGATGTTTCATTTTATTTAGTCTCACAGATAATAATTAACTATTTATCAGGAGACTTATCAGAATGCTACATGTGTAGACACTGATAGCTTCATGCATACAAAGTGTTCCAATACCAATAGAAGTATTTTCATGAAGTGTTTTTATATCTGCAACTGCATTCCAGAACAGATTTTTCTCTGCTAAAATTTAACTACTTTCCGTAATATTAACTCTACAGTATGGTAAAACTTCACTCCACAGTTCCGTCTGAGATAAATGTCTTTTATACCTCATCTGAAGCCTCCCTTTTGCTTGATCCACCATTTGTCCTTCTCCCATTCATTCTTTCTCTTAAAATGTGTGCAACTCGCCATGGCTTTGCATTTAGGATGACAATGTAGGCTGAATTTTCTATGTGATATTTAAAATCTTGTAGGTCCCAACTTACACATGTTCTTCACACTTCCAGCAGTTACCTGCTGTACTTCCATGTTCTATTTATTCATTGGCCAGAAGTAGACAGCACTCATTTAATAAAAAGTATCAGGCTCAAAGAGAGAACCTGCTCCTGTTTTACCTCTCCTTGGCCTGCAAACTGAATATTTTTATGCAGCTTGGTACCCAGCATCTTGCTCTTCTGCCTGTCCTAGATCCCTTGTACAGGAGCAGAGGAGTTTTTGAGTGCTGGAAGTGCTCTCCTTCCTATGGAAGCAGTACAGTGTAGCTAATCAAATGAGTTCTACAATATGGTAATTCCTTTGGATACCCATTATCTATAGCAGGTTGCTTTTTTAATTTAGGGATTTTAGAAACACCCTAATTTCAAGCAAAGCATGAAGTTGTCTCAATTCCAATAACTTATTTTGTTATATAGGCATAGTCTATATATTCATTGCAGGCAAAAATTGAAACAAATCTTCATAGGAATGCTTGAAAATTCCTGTTGAAACTGCACCTGGTTGCTTCATTCCTGAAATGAAATTAGTGTTTTCTTCTCCAGAACATTATTTGAGTTCCAATGTCTTGGAAGGACAGATGGCTCAACAGGATTTAATATTCCATAGCCTAAAACCTTTGTCTAGAACCAGAAACTGTTGTCACTTGCTTTGTGGCTTGTCTTATCTCTATCAGCCTAAATATGCATGCTCTGTAGCAGATTACAAAGCTGACATAACCAAATTAAGCATTCTGCTTTGCTTTCATTAGGAATTAATACAGTGGAATAGGCATGTAGGCAAAAAATAGCTACCCTCTTGATTTCTGAGAAACCACTGTTCACGTGCCACAGTGGCAGGATTTACACATTTCAGTGTGCAGGACCAGCATCATCAAGTTTTGCTAAGGATTACAAAGTAATCTGTACATCATATAGCAGAGTTTTGTAGCTCTGAGAAATGTCACATCAATTAAAAGACACAAGAGAAATGTAATATTCACTGCTATATGCACACATATGTGCACTGCTATAGGTATCTCATAGTTTTGTCTGGGTGGGATCAACAATGTGTGAAGAGCCAGTCAATCAGACCTACTACTAGCACCTAGCTGGTAAATCCAACACTACTGAAGTTAATCCCTTTCATTTGTTGTAAGTTTGACAAAAAATCAGCCAGTTTCACCCAGTACCACACTGTCAGTTAAATGCTGAAATATGTAGTGTTTGGGTTTACAGAAGATTGTTGGGAAAGAGTCAGTTACCTCTTTACTGCAATAAAAACTGCCTGTAGTTAACATTCAGACTAGAAAATTCCAAAAATAGACTTAGACTTGAAAAGATTTAAGGTGAAAAGATGCACATGGTGAATAAGGGGACTTTACCAGTCACAAGAAAGACCACAGTTGCATCATTTCAGGAAAGCCCCCTTAATTGTGTTGTCTTAAAATCATTTGTGCATTTGTTTGGATTTGTGTTTGCAAGGTAGAAGGTAAAGTGTTTTGCAACATACTGTAAAATATAAAAGCAAGATCAATGCACATCTTGAACTCAATAAGCTGAGATATTACAAATGGGCATTGCTTGCTACTTACAGAGAAGTTAGAGTAGCTTGCAGGTATCCCCTTTCTGACAACCACAGAAATATCATTAGCTTCTTAAGTTTATTTTCCTTTTTGCAAATTTACTGTCTTTTTCTGAGCCAAGAAAAAAAGTACAGCAATCCAAAGTAAAATCTTGTGCTTTCCTGTCTTTGCTTTTTTGTTGTTGTTGTTGTTCTTTGTTTGTCTCTCTTTGGTACTATGTCAAAACAATGGAAATTCATCTATTTTTAACAGCTACATTGCTTTGGAGTGCCTTTATGCTCCCACTCAAGCGATGGGCTTAAACTGGAAAAAAAAAAAAAACTCACAAATCTTTGTACTACTGCTCTTGAACAGCCCTGGGTTAAAGGGCTTCCCCAGCTGCGACTGAGAGCATAGGCAGAATTTTTGCTTTTCCAAAGCAGACTAGAGAGGTCTGAGAGGGAGGCCTTGGTAGCAAGACCTGAAGTGGTGTGTTGACTAGACTCCTACATGATGAGTTTTGTTTCGCTGAGACAGAGGGTTGCTGCTGCTGGTGCTCATGTTGAAGAAGATGTAACACATCACTTCTGCCCAAACATTTTTGGCCTAGGAGCTTCCCTGCTTTGGATAAGTCTTTCCACGTGTAAAAAGTAGGCTACCTGATCTTTGTTCCCTACAAAGATCAACAGTAATTGATGCAGCGTCCAAAAGCTGAAGGCACAGAAACTGAAGACAAAGATTTTATGTATTATCAAAGTGCTGCTCTGCAATTAGTCCAGTATTCAGAGCAGCTGGGCTTTGATTGAATTTCTCTTGCTTTATAGAGTTTTCTCCACTGAATGGAGATCATAAAAATTATTTAGTTCAGATTCTTATTTCCTCATTTAAATGCTCTCAACTCAAAAAAAAAAAAAAGGCATTAAAAGGAAGAAGTTACCATCACTTGCCACTCAAAATTAGTATTTTCCCTGGTGAATTTTGATCTGTTCTCTTTTTTAAAGAGCTAGGTGTTAATCAAACCCTTTCAATAATCATGCAGGAAAAATATACTTCTGGGATGCCAACAGAGTCTTTACTTTAGAGTGACAGCACAAATGATAGCATTATCTATCTAATTCATTATCTTTAATGAATTATGTTTGATAAGCACAGCATTGTATAGAAAAGTTACAGACTTTGATAATCTCAGCATATGGCACAGAACAGCAGTAAGAAGTTGATGCCAGTGATACCTAGTTAAAACTTGAAATACCCCATATTTGCGCAAGATGTTAGAATCCAGTACTGAGACACAAGCTATTAATCTTCATGATAATCTGAGTAATTAAGTGAATTTGGATCCTTGCATAAAAAGCAACATTATACCTAGGCAAGGTTGAAAGGTTGTTTGCCTAAAGACCTTTAGCTTCTAATGGGAAATAGTAAAACTTAACCATGCTTTCCAATTGTAGCTAGTAGTCCCAAGCATTTCTCAGTAAAGGATTGTTCCAGCTGACACTGGTATTGAAAGGAATCTGGTTTTAATTCCTTTTTTTTTTTTTTTTGTCCTCAAAACCAGTGGAAAAAATAGAGAAAATGAACAGTAAATAGTCGCTGAGCTAGGAAATGGGCACAGCACATATGTAATGAATATTCCATTTACTGTGTGGAAGGCAAAAGCAAAGATCCCTTTGAGGAAATGGAGGCTTGCCAATGCTGTACATGCTTCAATTAAGGTATCTGAACACTTCATTGTCCACAATAAAGTAAAATTTTTGTCTGTTTTCCTGTAGCAGTTCAGTCCCTTCTTTTTCAGTTTTCAAATTCAAGTCAGTTGTTTCTCTTGTCAAAGTTTAATTACATCTTTTTAATTGTCTTTTGCAGATGGTGAGAAGCAATCAAAAAGGCTAGCACATACAAATAAGAAATCCTCTGAATACGAGGTAAACTCTAGCCTCTGAGAAATTTCTGAGGAAAACAAGTTTTGTATGAAACAACAAAAAGTTAACATCAGTGATCTGAACCTTCTGTTTTTCACTCTCTCATGTGTATTCATTTAAATAGGGCATCTACTGAAACAGTTCATTCCTAAAGTTATCGTGAAAAGCCACAAGAGGGAAAAGAGAGAAGCTAGATACCCACATGTATTTTCGAACATTATCAGACAAGATTGTTGTGATTTGTACAGTCCTCAGGAGTAACTTTTACGGACAAAACAAAATAAATGCAGAAAAACGTATGTGAAAACAGATTACCACTTCTCATTTCCCAACACTGAACAGCAAGAGCAGAACTGATCCACTGAAAACATGCACTTTATTACTGTTATCCTTTCCAAATCATAAACAGAGTTGCCAGATGTCTGTCATTTAACCTATTCTGAATAAAAAACTGCAACAGAAAATGCAAAAATAGAATTCAATGATGCACAATGATTCACTTGCCTTTTTTTTTTCTCCTCTCTTGCCTTGCCATCCCATCTGTGCGGGAAAAAAAAAAAAAAAAAAAGGAGAGTTTGAACTGGGAGAATGATTTCTGGTGCAAATAATGCAAGCACTATCAAGCAGATGCTTACTTTCTGTAGGCTAAGGAAAAGGTGAAAAGATCTTCCTAATGTGAATTATTTTTTAAAAAATATGTTTTTTTCCTCCCACTTCAGATTGGATACTTCCAAGACATTTATCAAAGACCAACTGCAATAAAGCTAGTAAGTGTTAAAACAATCTAACCCTGCTGGCATCTGGTTCTTCAACTGTCACCAGAGTTCCCCAGAATTCCCTGCATAAATCAGAGGCAGTTGCCATTATTATATGGCTAAATATATATTGAGAACTGATGTTTTCTAATGGTTGACAAATAAAAGATAAGCAGGTCATTAAGCAACCAAAGTATTAGCCTCAAGTTCTATATTGAGTTTTATATTATATTTACATATAATATTCCATTACATGCCATAAGAGTGTTATCAGTTTCACAAAATCAAGGTAACTGCGTTACTTATTATTTACTTATACGGAAATCATACTTGCCACCCATGTTTGTTATCTGTTATTTGAACAGCTGCTTTTATTATTTACACGCCATTATACTTATAAACTCACTAGCTATAAAATACGTATTTTAAACTACCAAGAGAGCAAACATGTCAAAGAAAAGCTCAGGTAGAGCAGTAGAGAGGTAGAAGTATGAGAGGTAGAATACATACATAGAGACACTTGCAACTAATGCAAGTAATAGCCTGTGCTACTGAACCCTCCCTTCCTCCCTTTTTTTCTAAAAGGGTACCAGTGCCTTTTTTACCCCCTATTTTCATTGCATTACCTTCAAAACACTCTGCTAGTTGAATATAATTTTCCTTTGTACTCATCATGTTCACTCCTCAATTTTCCTGTGGCCCAAATAGAGTAATGAATCTCCATGTGTCTTTTCTCTCAGGCTTGCCAACTCAGTATATATGAGGTTACCCTTGAGATAATGTTATAATCACAAGAAGCTTCTTCCCACCACCCAACGCAGCAAAGCTCCATGGCCATTTAGAATATCCCAAGTGCACTCTAGTTAACATATTATTTCCCTTTTGTAGCCTGTATTTGGCAAATTCAGAAGTTTTCATCTCTCAGCAGTCCAGCCTTTTGTGACAAGGCACACTCACAATAGAAATCACCCACAATTTAGCACAATTTAGCCAGTGACAGGAGTTAAGGTGTAGACACAGAGGATGCATATGAAAACAAAGCAATCACCTCCTTTTAATTGAAACTTGGCTTTTGCTTTATAAAGTTTGTAGATGGACATTGAACCAGAGCAGCCTCTCTTTCTAAAAGAACTCATTTTAACTCTACTTCAACTTTAGACAATTTATATGTATAGTCCTCTCCTCCTCCTCCAATTTTGTTTAAGCTAACCAAGCTCCGTTTCAAGGTGCTATGATCTCTCAGGTCTCAGTTTTATTTTATATTTTCCTGACTGTGGAAATTTATTTCTGCAATTTGGCAAGGATACATGCAGATCAAAAACATTTTCAGTAGGATAACATTAACATCATTTTGATATTCCAGACTGCCTATTTGAGTTCTGCTTCTCAAACTCCACATGACTGTTCAAGGGATGTTCAGACTTGTTTCATTATTATAGAAGTTATATATCCATAATTCAAACATTAAACCAATTATATTTTAATTATAGGTTTAATCACTAGCTCTAACTTCCAGCAAACTGATTGAACGGCAAGGAAACTTGAGTACAGTACCTTTTCCTATCTACTGTAAGCCTGTACATGAATATTTACTTCCAGCTCTATACTAGAGATATATCTAATTTGATATTCTTATAGCCTAATCTGGATCCTCAAACTAAACCCCAGACAGCTTTGCAATGCTATTGGCAAGTCCAAAATGAATTTATTGCTTGGGTGTCTAATTCAGTTTTCCTTCCATATTAGCCTTGAAGTGTAATATTCAGTATCACAAAGCTCAAATTTTGCTGCTTGTCCTGCTGCAGACTAGTTGATCAATCTACCCGAGGCTATCCTATCAGTCATATTGTCTACTATTTGAGTCCCAAGGTGAAACTTCCTTTCAAAAATTTGTGAAACAATGCACATATCTCAAGCTTTTCACTTTTGACTAATGAAAGTTTCTAAATATTACATGGTAAGCAGAAAATGTCTTATTTACCAATTAGCGTTTGATTGTCTCATTACTTCAGGCAACTTATATTTTTCATGCATCTTGCCAATAATTCTACATCACTACAAGATACAGTCCCAAAAGTTGTGACCAAGTCCTACCAATGTAGTTTTGAAATGGCAACATAATTACAATTGAAAGTGCCAAGCAATTTTTCTCTAAGATGACTGATATCTCAGCCACAAATACATACGTCTTGCCAAGGTTCTTGAAAATAGGCAACGTGAGCTCTTATATTCTGGAAGAGAAATATAGATCAGTATTTTATGTGCCTTATGACTCTTTCCTTTTTGTATACATTCCATTTTTCAGCCTTTTTTTTTCTCACAGGAACCACAAGAAGCATCTTTTTTTCCCCAGTTCTACAAAGGTGTCTAAACCATGATGCTTCTGCTACCTAAGCAGCTTTTCCTAAATGATACTCTTTGAATCCTAAAACAGCTTGAATGTTCTGTTTCATTGATTAAAATACAATTATCAATCTGACATGATACAGAAACAGTAATGATAGGGAACCAAGTATTTGGCCTTAAAATTGTTTTAATATTGTTTTTGTGATCTTCATTGTATTTATAGTTGATATCCTTTTCATCTTAGAAAATTAAACATTTTGAATGTTCAGCTCAAAGCAGTTGTTAGCACAGTAGGTTGACAGTGGTTTTTCAAAACCTACAACACAGATCATATATTTAGAAAGTATAGGTAGAGTGCTACATATTGTACAGTGTTTGAATCCCCTGGGGTGTGCAAATCCATCAGTAGGAAGCATCAGGTCCTCTCCATCCCACACCAAAACCCACATTTTCAATATCGTCTGCTATAGAATAGAGTATTTCACACAGGGTTTTGAGTTAGGACATGTTTTGCCCTGTTCCTACAGCTCATCCTGAAAGGAAATGGGATCTTTTCAGCAGTATCTTTGGTTTGTTTTTTTTTTTTTAGCATAATTGTGTCACCTCTTAGTGGATGAATAACCATGTGCCCGTTGTGGTTTTCATTTTTAAGAGTACCAGATTTTGATACACTTTCTTAGAACTAACGTGAATACAAATTACAGGATATCAGACCATCTGCTGAGAACTGAGATTTTTATCTGCAAAATCAGTTTATGTTTTACAGCTGATTCTTGTCATCTCTTATCACTAAGCTTTTGATATTTCACTTAAATATTAGCTAAAATCACACTTAAAAGATGCAGGTTTTTGATTAGGAAAGAATGATATGAGCAGTTAATTACGAGGTGCATTTACACTAGAGAAAAAGAAAAGACATTTCCCGATTTTCTGCAGTTTCTATATAGTAATGATATTGGCATAGTAATGGTACCAGCACAGCTAGAAAATACAATCTAGAAGGTTCTGTGGCTTTTTTCAACAGCCATGCTCAGAGGAACACTGAGTTTCCACTGTTTTAGGTATTACATGCCAAATTGCTTAGTGCTAACAAACTGCCTAACCTTTCTGGAGTCGTTAAATCAGAACTGTGACTCTGTTCTATTGTGAAGCCTCTGGGAAGTTTCTCAACAAGATTGACTGAACAGTGTTGGTGATGGTGCTATAACCAACCAGGGCAATAAACAATCTATTTAAGCATATGGGCATACCAGTTACTCAGGTACACCAGAATAATGCTTGCGTACAGACCTGTGGATTATCTCACATGAATACATGTCTTAGAGCACTTGGAATAAATTGACTCCTTTATCAGAGGGTGGAATAAAAGATCCATATTTTCCTACAAATGTGGATTGAAATCCCAAATTCTTGTTATGTACACATCCAGGGAGGCAAGCACTTAGCATTTGAACCCTTTTCTGTGGTAGATGTTATGTTCATTCTGTCGGTTCTGACAGTATCAATCTTAGCTGTGTTGCAGAAGGGCAGCTCCTCAACAGGCCAAGTTTCAGTGCAAAGATGAAAGAAGACTTTACCCTGTAACAGTGAGTTTTAATTTCTTGTTAACTAGATTCACAATACATTCTTCGCTCTGTCCTGCGGCCTGTGCTCTATAAGCACTCCAAACACTCTTCCCTAGGTCTAGGTGGGCTCTACTGCCACAATTAGCTTCACTGTCACCAGTGTCAGGGACTTGGAGTATTAATTTCATGCATTTCTGTTTTAGACCATACTGTCTAGACAAAATAGACAGATACCTACAGCTTCACTGCTGCCGGCAGCGGACTGCTCAGTTGGCATTTACCGATCAAAAGAAACATTGCTTGAAGAATTTCCTCTGTCCAAAGATAAAAGGAATACAATACTTTCACGGTAAATTTATCTGAACGTGCTCAGTTACTACTCTTCAGCCATGAAATAAGAAGCTGTTTGTAAAGATCACATTTCCAATCAAACTATACTGTGGGAAGAGCCAGATGCTCAGAGGTAGTTAAGTTACACATCTTTATCAAAACTGTTGTAACAGGCCCAACCAGAATATATGTTCCATAGTTCCCTACATACTGAACCAGCTTCTGCAGTAATTTTTTGCTTACTGGACAGCAAGTATAGCCTCTCCCCCTAGAGGTTTACACATAAAAAGAGTGTGAATTTAGGGTCTGTTAAATGTGCAATGCATTGTTCAGTGGGTCTGCTAGGGACCCTTCTCATTGGGTATTAAGGCTGCAGCTGCTATGAGGATTACAAAAATCTTCAGTTTAGAATCAACTTCTGCAGGCAGTGAGAATTTTTCTTTTACTTAATTCAAAAGGCTTATGAAAGCCTAGGGCAAGTATGTTTCATACGAATGGCTCTTGTACCAACATTTAAACACAAATACCGTGTATTTGAAACAGTTTCAGCACAGTTAAGGATGATCTTTGTTATGCTAGTGATAAGTCTCTGCTGGGGACTCCTTGCAGCCCCTCTGGAAATCCCACCCGTGAGAAGTTCAAGCAGTCTCTCAGCTCAGGAAGGATTTGGAGGAGCAAGTATCTGTCACATTGGCTCGCTGATGTGACTAAGTGCTTTGCTCCTCTGGTATTTTCACACAAATACATAAGTACTCAGATTTGCAGCCTTTGAACCGCAGTGATAAGGCCAACTGCTTGAGTCATTAAAAACCTGCAGGGGAAAGCAAAAACAATACTACCCCCTGCCAGCTAGGGACTTACTCAACTCATTTACGATTCATTTCAGTACACTACATGTTCAGGTAAGCCCATCTGACAGCAGAGGTGACATTTATCAGGTCATAATTTGTTTTCCCCTTTTAGATCACTTTGATTTTAAGAACTTACAGTCCCTCCAGTTAAATGCTTGTCAGCAGCCATAAGTATCCATCATCCAACCTTCCATTTCACTAAAAGCTTTTATGCGATTGTTTGCACTAATATATCTATGCCCAAAGACAAAAAGTGGTTACTTTTGGAAAGTTAAACCAAGAGTAGAAACAAAATGAGTAGCTGGGTTATCAGTGTGAATGCTGCCTAATGTCATAGCAACCTAACATATATTTTAATACTTTCATGACAAGCTTAATGAAGAGTGTAGGCTTTGAATACAGCAGTGATAACTCCAGCTAAATTTAAGCACTCTCTAGGAACATGATCCGCTGCAAACTCTGACCTCATCTACTTGAACTTTTTCTTGAGATCCAGAAGGCAGCACTTGCACACCCATGCAGACACAGAAAGTAATTCTATAATTCACCTTTCGCAATTCCCTCATTTCTAACGTTTGCTAAGTTTTACTGTCTTATTTCAATGTCCATCTATTTTATATCAGGAAAATATACTAAAAATGGAATACAATTTGGAAACCAAGCCTTTTGTTAACTAATTTTAACTACTGTCGGTCTCTTCACTAGAACTAAATTCCAATCTTCTTCACTCTCTGCAGCCACACTGCCTTATACTTAATGACTCTGGTTGCACTGACAGCAATATGCTTATAAATATTTAGTTGAGTTGCAACTATTTATATGTATATCACATACCAGCATTTGGCTTGGTCATTTGCATGCAGTAAACAGAGAGAAAAGTGATTTTACCCTTGTCACAATCAGAACACTCATCTGCACTAATGCTTAAAAACCCCTTGGTCACAAATATGAATGACCGATCTTAACCAAACTGCCCCCCTGCAGCTAAATTGCACAAGAGATGCTTCAGGACTCAAAAAGCATGTCACACAGATGACATCAAATTTTAGTCCTTTTGTGTTTATTAGCTCAATGCCAGGAACCACATCTATCTGAAGCTAGTTTTGTTACAGACTTTGTATGTTTGAAGGTTAAAATGAGTGTAACGAAGGAAAAAGAAAATGGCCCAAAGGAGGATCACATTTGGGTTAACCTTTGGTATAACTCTTAGCTTGACATGCACTAGTCTTCCAAGGCTCAAAATTCATATTTTATGCTAAAATAGAGAGTTTCACTTTCAGTATTTTCATTACCTTTTCTTAAATCAGTAGTAATTCCCCCAACTGCAGGTGCTTACCCTAGACTATCTTTTTCTTTTATTTCTAACCTATTCTTGCATAATTAATTTATTAAAACTTACATAATTACTCTCCTCTCTACCCTCTCACATGGTGCATTACTATCTTTGAGCTCACCCTTGTAGATTTGCAGGTACTGATAGGATCAAAAAATATTAGGTTCAATGCCTATATACCAAGGACAGAAGCTGTAAATCACCATAATCTACTGCTAAAAAATGGTAGCATCAGCAGGTCACTGCTTAAACTCAAAGATCCAGACTGAAAATATCTGTACGTTCTTTAGTACAGCTTTGATCAAAATTAAACTTGTTCAAGTTTTAAGATCCAGAATGACTTCATGTAATTAAGGCATTACACACAGGAAAGAAACATTTCCCTGAAAACCTAGTTGGGCTTGTTGCTAACCCAACAGGGTGCCTGAGATCTAGCGAGACAAAGGAGGTTCTAATTATATAGTCCAGTGACAAAAATATCACTCTGTTCAGGGCAATGCACAGGAATGAAAAAGGTTAGAATGACCTTTTCACCCCTTTCCTGCACCCATCTTAGAGAACTTCCAAAAAGGAGAGCTGAAGTCTGTATTGCTTCCAAGAGAGGCCAAACTGGAGGAGAGGCTACAACCTGAAGTGACCTTTGATTCCAAAGGAGAAAGGTTAAGAAGCCAAAAGCTTAGAGGTCATTTACTCTGAGATTTCAAACTAAAAAATTCCTGTTTGCCTTGCACCTTGTGGGGGTAAGATGGAATATGAGGTCCTGTCTGGTTCTGAAAGGAAAGAGATTGAGATTTTAAATGCTGCTGGCTAAAAAAAAAATTGAAGTATTAAAGAAATTCTTTTTGACTTCGTTCACCTGCAAAAAATATTTCCTCCATTTGCCACTTTTGTAGGAGATAACAGTTTGCATTGACAAAAATCAAGCCTGAAGGACAATGAATGAGAAAGTGAGAACAGGTGAAAAAAATGCTTCATTATTTTTACTGCAGAGCTTTTCATGTAGTAAGTTGTGTGACAAGTGTCGGTACTGTTTCATTTATAAAGTCTTCTAAAATATTAACTTATCCAATTTAACATTTAGGTAATGTGCCTTTGGCCTTTCTTTTGGTACATATTCAATCTCAATTTGCTCATTTCCATATCTGTTGTTATTCTGACATCAATGAAACATTAATTAATGGCAACAAGGTTTTCAGATTGCAAACTGAGGACTAGCATGCATGTAATCAGAATATGCTCTGCTGTAAAAAGATACCTTCCTTCATCAAAATGATGCCTAAGGTATAATCAAGAAGCAAAGGATGCTCATTAAATCAGACTTAAGATTGCTGCTCATTAATTGCTGTGTGAGATTCAGTAGAAGATTTATTGGTTTTCCTGTAGCTTTAATTTTCTAATAGGTAGAATTAGGAAACAGTTTTTACTAAGTTATTCATTTATAAAATACACCTGTTCTTTGGAAATGCCAAAGAAGCTTGTTTCATGCATAACAGCCTTAAACTCGAAATTATTGAAGTTGATAGGAACCTACCAGAATTCATTTTCTAGTGAGACAGTATTTACTCTGATCCTAAGGGCTTTCCCTTTCATTTTCTATTGAAGGTTTCTGATCTGTGCTCTCATCATTTGGGAACATGTCTGAGCAGTCAACTAAGAATACCTCTCATCAAAAGACTCCCATATGGAAGGAGAACAGCTTATTTTTTGCTGTTTATTCTATTGCTCAGAAGAAAATGCGATGCATGATGTAAAAGACCCACCTTTTCAAGCTTCAACAGTCTATGGCATGAGAAGAATTTGCAGCTTAAACTTCCACCTATTGATTTCTACCTTTTTCCATGTAGAGATATAGGGTAAGGAGGACAAAGGAAGAAGCATGAGTTATGAAAATAAGGAGTATTTACCAACACAAGCTGAAGATATAACAGTTGAGGCAACAGCTTGGGAAACAGAGTTTTTACTAAAAAAATTATTTCAACTAACCTGTAAAGCTGTTAAGCTCTACAAGCGTTTAGCTTTGGTATAGCTCTATCAGAGCCAAAAGGCCCCATCAGCCCAGCTCTACTTCCTGGCTGCTGACAAGGGAATCTGCAACCCAATGAAAAAACATCTCCTAGAGAATGCCCTCCTGGCCATGGTCCAAGGAACAACCTCTCATCGTAGTCTAGGCTGAAGTTAGTTTCAAAGCAGTTCCCTATAGAGGAGGTCACAGTGCATACTCACAAGCTGGTGACACTTAGAATCCTTAAGGTTGGACACTTGACTATAATCATCTCTCATGTTGCAATTCAAAATAAAACGAAAGAGGTATTCTAATGTTAAACAACATGAAAAGTCTGCAATACATAACTGAATAGGGCTGGGGCTAACAGTATGTTAGCTTTAAAGATCTTGAAAGCTTTTATCTTTGCATAACTTCGGTAATACCAGTAAAATCTCTATTTGCAAAGAGATTTCAATTAATTTTAGCTTGGGTGACCAGTAGTTTTATAGTTATCTGACAGAGAAAAAACAATCTTCATTGCCCTTCTAGCTTCCTTATAGGTCTACTACACCACAGACTTGAAAACTACTTTTTAAATGCCCTATTTGTATTCATTCCTTTCTTCAGCCTTCTTTTTAGCAGCAAGAAATTACTAAATTCTTAATTCAGTTCCACTTTGGAAAAATGTATAAGCTTCTGAACATTATTTGGTTCTAGTTAGACATAAGGTCATTTTGTTTTGTGACTCTGCTAGATGGATATAAGGTTGGCCCCTGCAAACTTCCTCAAGATAAAGAGAAAAGCATGCCCGGTCCCTATTAGTTCACACAGTGATAGTATCTCATAGTTGTCTGTTTGCTTAACGATCTAAAAATTCTGCATTCACTGCATCTGCAGTTCGTACAACAGTGTTGGTGGGGAGGAAGGGATGGAGGGAGAGGGAGGAAATCAGACGTTATGCTTACATAGACGTTACCTCACAGATCTCAGATACAGCTGAATTGTACAGAGGTTACTCTATCGTTTTTCCCTTCTTGAACCATCTCTTCAGCATAAGTATTATTATTTCTACTTGCCAAAACTGAACAAATTCAAAATCTGAACAATGTTACTGCAAGACAAAATTTAAGACAGAAGGAAATTTGGAAATGCCTACCCAAATATTATATACAGACTTTTTTTGTAAGCACATCTAGTTAGTGTTGTTAAACTGTTTCTAGAGAAAATACACACACACCTTTTTATAAGCCTAGTCATGGAGGTACAGGATATGTACAGTGAACTACAGACTCTGAGGTCGAGTCAAAAAGAGAAAAGTCCTGGAGCATAAGAACAGTCATAGGAATTCACTCTAAAGGTCTATCTCACCTAGTAACAAGTCTCTAACAGCTGTTGCAAGTTGACACCAAGACTAGAAAAAATATAAGACAAGAACAAATAAAGGACAAGAACAGCACTTTTAATTGTTTCATAATTCATTTTCTTTTCTTAACACTGAGCAACAGTTTAAAGGCAAGCACTTCAATAATTCCTATATATATATGTATAACTTCAAGTCTTTTACTTCCCTGTAAAGCTACTATATGCCCCATATTTATTCTAATAAACTAATTTCACTGGGACAAAATCCTAGACATGTGATTGTGCTGCAAGGCATGAATACTGTGCTTCTACTTGGTGCATCTCCAAATTGAACTTTGTTCCTCCTGCATTACTGAGCTAGTCTACCTGTAGGGTAAACAGATCTTCAACAAACATACAATACCCATTTCATGCTCAAAGCATCAACTACACAACACTAATATCACAAGAGAGAAGCCTTATGGTACACATTTTATTTTCTGTTCACTCTTTTAGACTGGATGCAAAACCTGGTTTCAGGGATCTAAGTAGTATATATTTTGCTTACCCAAATAGTATACGCAAAGCTTAGCAATTTTGAGCCTTTAAAAAGTTTCACCACCTCATTTTCCAGATTGTATTTTTCTTCTATTGATATATTTCCTTCCCCAAGGGTCACCTGACAAAAGTACCTTTTATAAGAATCCAACTTTTAAACTTTGACATATTACATTGCAAATGTCAGTGATTTACTTTTGACATTGGGTGACAAGTCTTTCATGGAGAAGTCTGATGTCTTATAATTTTGTTTTTCTCTATGTCCTTGCATTGGAGATAAATGGAGAATGGGAAGAATTGATTGAAACAGTTTTCATTGAAATAATACTCATTAGAGTATATTCCATTTTAGCCTTTTATTATAATGCTCCTCCATAACAGTGCCTTTATATTCTCTGGTTTTCTCCCAAAGTCATCTTTGTTAGAGTAATATAAGGTATCATTGCATTTTACCCAGTACAGTGCCTCTGCTCTTTGAAGACAGTAGTCTCTAGACTTCTTCAGCATTTTTGTACATTTTTGTTTACATTGCCTTTTCTTTTTTTTTTTTTAAAAAAAAGGAGGTTTCCTTGAATTTTCCAGCTCTACTCAGTTAAGGCTCTGGGAAAGAAGAGTGGCTAAATTCTAAACATCCACAGCCAGCAGTAGCTAAATTAAAGTTTGTGATTACATATCGCAAAGACTGACTTTAAAGCAATCAGCTAAAACTGTCTAGAAATAGAGGTGAACATGCATGAAACATTCCCCAGGCACTTCCAGATGCACCTTTTTTTTTTCTGTTAGAGTCTGAATGACTTTCTAGTTCTTTAATCTAAGAATTGTCCTTTCCTGCACTTGTAAGGTGGTATCTTTTGCTAATAAAAGCAACCCTGCATTTGCCAGTTAGAAAACAGCTTGCCTGCTTAACTAATATTTTCAGTCTGGAATTATCTGGCATCTGGCATCTCATTAATAGATACACAACAAGCACAGTAGTATATAATAGGGCAAAAATACAAAGACATTAATTGGTATTCTTCTGTCACTAGACAATTTCATCAGGACCTTCTTCCCTGTAGACCAGTGTTATAGTCTCAAGGGGCACAGTACACTAAGCACTGTGTTGCTATTAAAATTGTCAGACTAAATAAAGACAACAATCCAGCATACAGCACTAAATGCTCAGCTACAGCAAAACTGCACAACAATTAGTAATGTAGCTATAAGATGTACTGACAACTATGCAACCAACGCAAAGGCAATTGTTTCAAATTCTTCACATTGATAGGATGTTTCAGAAATCAAAGTGACAGACAGAACTCGGACTATGTTTGTCATCTTCATTGTTCTAGACAGCACACTACTCTCATGTCAACTGCAGATAGTGAGTCTCTCCATTTAACTGAATCAAGGAATCTTTATGAATGAAATCAATATATATTTTATTCACAAACGATTGCCAATCAAAGTTCCACAGGCAGGAAGCTTTCAGCTCATCACAGAGTCCTCAACTCTCAGATACCTGTTCACGGGCTGCCTTTATCAGAAGGCACAAGATAATGCTCCCCTCGATAAATATTTCTTCATATCCTGCATTTAACGCACTCACTCTCGTTTTGCTGAGAAATACACTATCCTCTGTCTTTCAAGAGAAAGTTCCCTAGAAAACAAGCACCCAAAAAGGTTTTCTTCAAAACTCTTCGTGTTCATCCAGAAACAGCTAATGAAAATGATCTGTTCTCTGTCAGGTTACCCAAGGTAATTCAACACCAGGAAAGCTTAAAAGTACATTTATTCTAGGAAAAAAAATAAGACTGAGTTCTTGCCTGCGACTGGGCAACATCACAAGAAATGCCTCAAAACACTTTTTCACTTAGGAGAAGCTTAAACATATAACCAAGATTCATCTCTAGCTCCAGTTATCCTTTCCATTTGAGACATCCTTTGGCCATGAAATCAAACAATCAAGTCAGCTGTAGTCTGTCTTCAGCATCTCTTAGAATGGAATAGCATCTTTAGTTTTATAGCTCTCATTTGTCTGGGGGTGTAGGATTTCACTTCTATGGAGGCAAAGACCTTCGACTGCTACCTGGCATATTTTAGTATTCTAATGGTATACGCTTAAAACTTGTCCAAAAACAGTTCTCCTTTCATACACAGAGGGACACTTGGCTGCTGGTTCTTCCAACACTTACCTTCTTTTAGGAAGACAACTGACATTATAATATTGCTTTGGATTTAATTTATTTTGCGAATTGCATGACACAAATTTCTTCATACAGAATCAGTCCTTTTGTCTACTAAATTTTCATAAAAAATAGATGCATCTGTTTAGTGATGAGTAACTAAGTGATGAGTAGTGATAAGTTCATTCTAGAGGTTATTGTATCATGGATCTCATCTTATTTTTGCAATTTCTTCTCTATCCTTGGCTCCTCATTTTCTCTTAAAATCCTACTTAGCTGTGTTTTGATGGCTTTAGTAATTTTTCTCATTTAGTTCTATGCTACAGACATCAGAAACCTGATAAGATATTACCTTTCTAAACCCTTGCCCCCATGATTTATTTCTCTTCCACCTTAGAGAAGCTAATGGCTCAGGAAAGTCACTGTTCAATTAGCCTAGTCTGAGATAATTAAGACTGAATCTTCCAATGATTTTACTATTTTAATGAAGGAATTTTAATAAATGAAGTTGAAAATGCTGTTAGTTCTTTAAGAAGTAGCAGTATGTAAATCAGTCACACTCAAACAGAAAGTAAAATTCACTCATTTAACCAAAAAAAATGAACATTTTATGAACTACCTAAATACCCAAATGGCTTTTAAGGCATCTAGATCAACAATACAGTCTTCCACTTTTACTTGATATTATCAAAGATCATTAAGTAAATGAAATAAAATGTGGGCTACTTAATTAAAGGTGTTAACTTGCAGGTGGCTTTCACTCTCTGAAAGCTTTAAGTGGTCTCCAAATAGATTTTCTCTCAGATTCTACAGGAACTGCTATAAACCATTTTCACTGCCTAACAATCCCACATTCCTCTGTTAGGATAGGATGTATTTGCTTAGTTGAAATCTTCTCAGATATTTAGCCTGTTTACCAAGCTCATTTGCCAGTCTTAAACAATAAATAGATAGGTACGTAGAGCAACAGAGCACTGATACAGATCAATTATGAGCAGCCAGTTTTCACTACAATCAGTCTCATTAGGAGTTTTGAGCATATGGAATTAATAACAGATATTAATGAAGATAGTGCTTTGCAGCTTCTAATCTAGGAAGGTCATGTCAAGAATCTGGTTAGTAATGCAGCCACTTGAATGGAAAATAGTCAAAGTACATTCCTAGCTATATTAAAAAATATGCTGCCGTTATGTCGAGTTGCCTAGGGAAGCACAAAGATTTCAGTATCAATTCAGATTAAGCACTCACGCTCAACAGCTTCAGTCCTCGATAGATTTTCATGTGCTAAGAGCACTACTGCTTTTCAACATGACTGACCTCTAAGCACAAAACAATATATCTGCATTCCACACACCCAGTGTTTCATGAAATGAAGGCTAGGCATTCTTCTCCTACTAGCTACTTCTGAAAAAAAAGTATTCTTCAGTCATGTGGGTAAATGCTGTTGATAGGCAGGGGCTGATTTTAACCATTCATCCTTCACCCCACAACTAGCTTGTTTTCCCAAAACTAACTTTTAAAAATAAAATCCTGAACAGCTGACAGATAAAATATATGCAATTACATTTATGTTGTGACAGGAGGAGAGAAATAGCCAGGAATCAATGTAATAATGAAGCAAAATATAAAAATTAGAAGTAACAGTAGAAAAATATTCTTAAATCCTCGCTTATAGAACTCCATTGGTGAGGACTGAGAGGAGCTACTTGATAATAAGCCAAAGCTTACAGACTACAACAAGGCTTTTCTGAGAGTTTACTAGCACTTTAAAGGGTCACCTTCTTGAAGTCATTCCATGACTCTACGAAGCGTGAAAAGTACAGAACATAAAGTCTATAATACAAAGGCAATACTATAGAGGAAAAAGTACAGAACAGTCTTTCAAAATAGTTGGGTAGCACTAGAATCACTGAACTAAAAGCAGTTTGTTATTCAGGAATGAACTGCTATGAAGAGCCCAATTACGATTTTCAGGTACTATGAGTAGAATTTACTGCTTCTTATTCTCTAGGACTTCAAATATGAATATACATTTATAAAGAAGCAGTTTTTTGTATTGAAACCAACATACCTGCAATCTCTTCTTTTCTGAGAGAAAGGAAAACTAAGAGAACAAAATGAAAATTAACACAATAATAATTCGGTAATGCAGAATGATAAAAGAATAAATCCAATGAAGTTGGAAGTCTCCAGAGATGAGAGCTGTTTCCTCATAGCCATACTAATGCTAGAGCAAAACCAAAACATTGTCAAAAGACTTGCATACTTATTGAAAGACATTGGCAATTAAATAAGGAATGCGCATGTGTAGCATGGGAAATTCAAATTGAAGGGAAAAATTGATGCAGGAATTAATTGTCAAGTTGAATCAATCTGAAGAGACGTTCACTTGGGTGAAGCTAGGTAAACAGGCTTTACTCTGAAATTAAGCTAAAAATTAGGGAAGTAGAAAGGAAATGGAACAGGATAACAGCTCTCCAGTCCAGAGGAGCAGACAAACATTTACTTACTGAAAAAAAAAAAAGGGGAACTGATGTAACCATGCATCCAAAATGTTGTCATTGAGCTTTTGTTGTAATCAAAAAACAGTCAAACAGACAAGTTGTTTTTAATCTACTTGATGTTCCAAATTTTTAGGAAGATTGATATATCGTCTCAAAGAAGAATGTTAATGGAAAAGTTCAAAAAAGTTACTAGGAGTTTAATTCTTCATAAAGCTCCTGTGACTGCCCCCAAATGCAGATTCAAAAACACAGCTCTTGTAGTCCTGTGGCAATTTACATGCCTTGATTAGGATCTTGACTGGCAATTGCCATTAAGCGATGGGCAGAACACCAGATTTTTTTTTTTTTTTTTTTTTTTTTTTTGCTGTCAGGTTTTTAAGACACGTTCTAAAGATAGATTGCCTTTTTTTGACTTCATTGCTTCCTTTTGCATCTCTCCTTCAGATCAAATAATGTAGGAATAGAGATTCACTTTTTTTTTTTTTTTTAAAGGCATTAAAAAGGGAACATGTTTCCCAAATGTACAATAAAATACTAGCAACCTCCATTTCTTTCTCATGGATTTCTGAGTCATGCAACCAGCTTCCAAGTCTGGGAGAGAGGTAGTGTATTTCACATATTAGTAAGAGCCAATGCTCTTGAAGCAATCTAGAAGCAAAGAACTTGTTTTCTTAGCCAGAGATGAATGGAAAACAAAGAAATACTTAGCACAATCTATTGAACTTCCTTGACTGGGCCAAAATATTCTGGTCTTCAGTTTCCAAGCAACTTATTATGATAGAAATGGTTGAAGAATATGGTAGAAGACAAAGGAATTGACTACCCATTTAATTCATGTAACTTTATTCAGGTATTTACAGAAAAAAAAATACAAGTTAAAAGGGCAGCTGAAGTTGTACATCAGGTTCCTGATTCACAAGCAATAACAATTGGAGATACAGGGCACATCTTCCTCAAATTGTAAGCATTATTCAATATGGTTTAGTTTTACCATCAACTTTTTTAAAATGATTATAGGTTAGAAATATACAACTTTTAACTGCACTAGATATGAAAAATATGGATGAAATTTCATCTGCAAGGAGACATATTACAAAAAAGTAAGAAAAAATAGAGAAAAAAATAACACAAATGAGCTTATTCTTGTGTTTTTGAGGTTACTCAAAATATTCTGAAGATACCTGAATAAAAACCTGAGTTTATTACCAATTTCTTGCAAGCAGGAAAGGAGGGGAAAAAATAGAAATTGAATGCACTATGTCTTGGCACACTGAGATCACTCAAGTCATTCCCTGATGAAAACAGAGATGTGGGCCTGCACAGAATATACTGATAAAGGAATTTTACAAAGTAGTAAAAATTCTACTGTGGCAGTCCAGTTAAAAACCACCCTTTTGGGTAAAGAAATCCTTATCAGTGAACATGAGACAAGCTTTCAGCCTTACTCAGGTAAGATTTTGACTGGCAGCTTATTTACAACCTGGAAGAAAGGGCGGTAGTATCTTTCCCCGTTCATGGGATGAATTAGAGTGTTTCCACCCAACTTGAAGATATGCACTGAGCACTAAAAAGTAAACTCTGCCTTTTATCTCTGCAATCCTTTTTCCTTTATATCACTCGTACTTTGAGTGTCAGGGAATCAGTTGTTTATTTAATGAAAATAACTTGCTTCTAACATGGGCAACAGAGCCAAGCCATTTCTCACATATCTGATTAACTCTTATTTACAGTTGAGAGGAAGGAAGCCCAGGTGATGCTATTTTAAGACTCATAGCAAAGCCCAGATAAATCATCAGTGGGGCCCTACTAATGAAAGCGACTGTAGTTGGAAAATTAAATTAATATTACAGCTGCTAACAAAGCAGACTCACAAAATTTATCTTATTAAGTCTCTCTATAGGACTGAAGACCTAATACATTAACAATTTTCATTTAAGGAATTAGCTACCTGCAAAAAACAAGAGATAAATCTCACTAGCCACAGCTGAAAGGCCAGAAAATTCTGTTATTTCCTCTCATACTCCCTTAGAAAGTAAAGGCCTTAAGTATTTATGTTCACCTATTCCCAGTTGTGAAACAATTATAGAATACATTTCAGCATGAAAGTGTTCCTGCTAGGCTTGCTGAGCCTCAGACACACTATTATTTGATGTGTCCTACACGTACAGTTTTAGTATTACAGGCCTGGTAAGTCTGTGCATCTGGAAGATGGCAAAACGTTGCCAGTTGACTTAGAAAACACATCTTGACTCCATTGCACGCATGTAGTCCGGACTTCCAAAGCTAGATGAAAGCTCCTGCAGTAAGAAAACTCTGTTTAGACATTCACCACCCTCACCCTCCCCACCTCCCCCCCCAAAAAAACAAAGTCAAATTTTTACAGATATACTTCTCTGTTTTATCCCTGTATTGCCAAGTGTAACCTTGAGGAGAGTTCTGGACATATTCCTTTTAAGAATGGGCCAACCAGGAAAAAAAAAAAAAAAAAAAAAAACAAAAACGTTTAGATAGCAATATATTTTCCTAAACTGCTACATGCGTTGCGGGGGGGGAAAAAAAAAAAAGGCAACAGAAAAGTATCAAGTTATCGGCACACAAAGTCTTCCTTCCTTTTCTCAAGTGGTGCCATTTTTAATTAGTTTACTACACGGTGTCAAGAGCAGAAAAATCTCTCATGCTGTTTAGGATGAGCCATAAAGGAATCACTACAACAAGAAGCTTTATAGATTCCAGTCTTCATATAGGTGCCACGTACAATATACATGAAGTAGCAGAAAGAAAAGGGTCTTGAGTATATGCAGAACTGTGAGAGCAGCCTGCCTTTCTCCACAGTTCAGTTCCCAGCCCCTCGGCAGAGCCAGGCAGAGGGCACCCCACAGAACCCCCACACAAGACTCTGCTCCCTCGAGGCCATGGAGGGAGGGCTTTAAGGCAAGGCTACAAGGTACAGTCACCACAGTTACACCTACCTCACGCTGGGCCACATGCAGCCTGCTTCCCCCCTGCAGAATTACCTTGTGGAGAAGAGCCTTCACTCAAGGAATCTCACTTAGCTTGAAAGTTAGTTAGTGTCTTAATTCAAAACTAATATAAGCTTAGATTTCTGAGTCGGGTGTTAATCAACAAAGCAGGCAAAGTCTAGGTGTCCCTGCTTGACTGGAGGAGTTGGACTAGATGATCTAGGATCTTAGACTAGATGATAGATCTCTAGAGGTCCCTTTCCACCTCAACCTTTCTACGAAGCCATGAGACACGTCCTGAAGCACCTTTCTTTTCCTCTCCCACAGGCTTAGTTTTGGCTGTGTATTGCCCCTCCTCTCCACACATCTTCCACATTCACCAAGCCCTCCAATCTCCTGTGTTGCTTACTAATTTTTCCTACTACACTAGGTTCTTTATTTACTTCCTCTGCTCCAGCACCTATGTCCTATAGGCCAAAAACCTCATTGCTACATAAATACTTCCTGTACACTTTCACACCTCGCCTCTGCTTTATTTCCCCCCAGAGCATCTCCTCCCCACCAGCTGTGCTGGGCATGATTAGCTGCCCACTGCTAAAAAGGCCAGGTACGCGATTGTTAGAGTGATACTAGTGCTCTGAGGCTGGAGGTGCCTGAGTGAGTTGCTGCAGGCAGGGTGCAGTATGCACTGAGTTGTCACAGCAGTGTTGCTGCTCCAGCAATGAAATGGTTTGGGTGCAGGCTTGTCATGTGTCCAGCGGGCATGTGGTCATGGTGACTAGAATGCAGTCAGGTGGGTATAACTCCCCACACTCAGTTCAGGAGCTTGGGAAGCTGTTCTGACACGGGGATTAGCAGACAAAAGGCATGGCTGCAGTCAAAAGTTCAGATGTGTTTCTGCATAGCTCTGCATCATGACAGTTTGTGCTTTTAACTTGGTTCTCTTTATTCGCCCAGCTTTTCTGAAAGACATTATGACTTAAATGCAAAAGCTACAGAAGGTATTTTGATATAAAATATTTTTGGATTTCCTTCTGTTATATAAAGACTACTATTTTTGTTTTCTTATTCACACACAGGTGAAAAGAGTTGTATGCTGTTTTTATATTAGCTGGACAGATTTTCAGTGTTATTAAAGAGAAAAATAATTTGGACAGTAGTTGACCTTTAATTTTTATCACTGCTATGGTAAAAATGGTATCTATGTTGTTCATTTTCAAAGCATTTCAGCACAGAAAACCATCTACTTAGAACATTGCTTTTCCTGCATACATGAGTTTACACACTGGTTTAATTTCATAACTTAAAAAAAATATTTTTTATTTATGGGGATTTATTTAACTCCACTCTTAAAATATTTGAATGAGCTGCTAGATGTTGTGCTGGTTGCCTCTTTTTTCCTTACCCCAGGGCAAATGCTGCCACTGGAGAAAATTAACAAAAGCTATAAGTAGCAGTAAATATGGGCAAGCAGAAATAGAAATTGATTTTAAAGAGATTTTCATTAAAAATTTAAGCTAATTCAAGCCTGCTTACAGTCCTCTAAAAGGATAGACAGAATTGCTGTCAACGGTTTCTTAGTTCTCTGTCCATTCACTTGGTATAGAAATATTTATATGTTGCAGTTCACTACCTGAAACTTCTTTTTCAATCTTTAGATGTACTTTACTTGATTACTTCCTGCACTCTATGGGTCCATTTAATAGCTATACATTTTTAAATGAAAGCTCTTGTAATCCCTGTTATAAAGTTTATCATTGTATTTGGTGAGCACAGTAGAAGGACCGTTCATATTTTCACAGACTTCTGGACATAGTCTGGATCAAGAGGAAATTCTGTGCTATCGTCTTCTCTTTTTCTATATAAATATTTGCCAGTGCAGTATTTCTTTGGACAGCAGGTGCTGCCAGTAGTACTAGCACAGCTGAACTTGATCTTTCTTATATGAAGACTATTCAGGCTTTTCCAAACCCAGTCCGGTTGATTTGGATTGCATAACGAGACGGATTTAAGCCTTCTGTAGTGAACAAAAAGTAAGCTGTGTGTGTTTATTCAACAACATGGACATAAAGTGAAAGCAGATGGAGCGTTTTTCAGACATGTCCAGGATCCTGAGTACTTTCAGTTGCTAAAGGGAGTTTTATGAAAGCCCAGTGTGGCTAAGAACAATCATGGAAGGGCTGCCTAGGCTAAAAGTACAAGTGGCCCAGTTTCCATGCCTGCAATGCTAAACCATAGTTTCCTGGGCTTTATTTCTATCAGCAATCAACAATTTGTTAAACAAATGCTTCATTTTGTATGATCCACTGTGCTTTCTATGAAAAGTGCAGATTATGGGCCTAGTTTAAGCTGTTAAGCTTTTAATTGCCCATAAACAAATCTTGGCTAATTTCATTTTTTTGCCACATGAGCAGTCTTTGCTTTACATTAGCCTTTTTTCCTTCCAAGTTTTACTGAAGTTTATAAATGATTCACAACTATTGTTCACAGGATCATTTTTGGTATGGTGGTTCCACAGAAATAACCTTGAGATTTTAAATTCCTATAAAGGACTGCATGAAGAAAATTATCTGAAAGAGTTATAAAGTCACTGAGGTTTGAACATGAGAATAGCTTGAGGAACCTTCAAATGCATAGGCAATGGGACACCAGGCAAAGAAGCCTGGTGACATCACCAAAATTCAGGAACAATCTTTTTTTTTTTTTTTTTTTGGTATAATTTTCATATTGCAGAAAAATAGCTATGGAAAAATACTGGCATCTAGCAGGCCAGCAAGCAGATAAAATGTCAAAAAATGATTCATTTGCTCACCAGACTCAAGGACAAGCTTCAGGTGATGATTTTCTTCATGCTAACAGAAGGACAGTATTTTCTAATCTGTGTAATCAAGAATCTAATCCTTTTTCTTTGCTAGAATAAAATCTGTGGGTTTCACTGTAAACTTGTATAAATGTATAAAACAGCCTAAAATAAAACTGACAGGCAGGAAGTAATCTCCATTTTCCTAGCACTCCAGAATGCAAATATCCATGATCTGGCAACTCAAAACAAATTAGAGGATCTCCAAGGTTGATCTGTCTTTCCAAAAGGGAACACGGGTAATTTTGAAATAAGAGTTCGTAACTAACTTTTATCTCCAACTCACTCATCACTTGGGCAGCATCTTGAAGGGTAAAAACTAGAACTCCTTCAGGATAACAGCTGTTCTTTAAACTGTTTAATTTTCTTTAATTTTTAATTTCAAAACATTTAAATTATGCAGCTTATCAAAGCTTCACCTAAAGGACTGTTCATAGGTGCTAACACTGAACATGCTTGCTTTGTAACTGGGAGCGTGGTTAAAAAACACATGGTGGTTCTTTTCTTGGGTGTCAAAGACTGTTTATGCAACTTGTTTGCTGTAGCTGCAAACTTCAAAACCTGTTCAAAAGGGTGACATTTTAGGATTCAGATTCTTCCATTTTTTAGGATTCAGATTCTTTCATTTTTTTAATGCCATTAGTTTATCTTGTTTGGTTAGTTTTCCACTGAAAGTATTGGGTCCCTATTGAATGAATAGGATGGTTGCTGAGGACTGTGAGCATGCATGAAGGCACAGTTTTATCCAAAATTTGCAGGCAGGGGTTCAGATGTGTTGGGATGGGATGTGTTCTTATTATGTGCTACATATTCAAGGACCATTTATTTAGTGGCTCCATGTTATAGTGTCAAAAACTATTTCCAGTAACTTACTTTCAGCTCTATGGCAATAAGCCTTCCTAGTTCAAGTGTGTTTTTGCTTGGGCTAGTGTATGGGAATTTCTGCTGACACAACAGAAGCTTAAATCTACTGAGAGTGAGAAACAATCTTCCCAACTCTTAACTAATGCCCCACAGGAGAGTGCCTGGAGTCACACAGGGAGCAGCCCAACCACCTAGGTCCACAAAACACTTCACCTTTTTCTACTCCCTAATCTAACAGATTAGTCGGGAGCTTAAATACTTATACACAGATATCACCAAGTAGTGGGTATAACAGGAAAATCCAAAGATGCTCTTCCTCTTGCTGCCACTGAATGCAGAAGAATCAAAGATCTGCTACTGACAGATCTGCCGCTGTCCCCCAGCAGCCTGTTTCACAAGAGCTGCAAAGTAGATGGTTGGAGTAATATCGTACAGTGATTGGAAGGAAACTTGGATATATTCTTAATGTGAAGGCAATAAATGGCATCCATTTTGCTGACTTCATTGGTTATATATTTACAGTAAAACTCCTAAACAGTTCTCACAAGTTAGATTTCAACAATAAGCACAGATTTTTCTTCAGCTCAACGTGGTCTTGAGGAGTCATTCCTGGGAACTTTAACAAGTGGCTTGCAGTCTTAACTGGAAAGTGCTTGCAGTGGGAGCCTTCAAAATAAAAAATAAAGGAGGCGGTTCCTGTGTCTTTAAGAGGAGCTGTAACTTCTGTGTCCTGTTACGTCCTGCTTTTTTCAGCGCAGCAATCATGAGTCTGGTCTATCTTCTGGATTTCCCATTAGGTTTTGCAGCATTTATTTGTGCAACCTTCAAGTTTCCAGCAGAGTTCTACTCAGAGACTCAAGTATCAGCTGTGTTAAGAAAGCTGGAACTGATGCTCTGGTTCTACTGAAGTGTATATTACCTGAGATGGGAGAAAACTTGTATCGTTTGCATACTTTTAAAGTAGGTACATTTTCTTTCCTGTCTATTTTTCAATCACAGAAAGAAAATAATAGCAACATTTCTTTTCCCTGGGACAAATGTTAGTCAATGACATCAACTTACTTTTAAGCCAGAGAGTCAGATGGCAGCACCCTTGGAGATCTCTATAGAATCTCTTCACTATTACATTTCTTGAAGTCATTTTTTTAAAAATACAGACTTTCTAATGGGAAACAGCATGTAGCATTGTTCAGCTTGATTAGACAAATTTAATTGACTATAGTTAATGTATCTGTGTAAAAGAAAAATACCCAGCTTAAGGGTGGTCCTTAATCTTTCAGTAATATAGAGTAATCTGACTAACCATGAAGTCTTTAACTTTTAATGGGCTGTATTGCAAGTCATTTCATCTTTTGTATCTTCATCTGTCTCTTAAATGTCTTACACTTCCATTTCTGACAGTGTGAACCCTGATTTTCATAACTCGGGTAGATATATCACCCATACCTTGGTGATTTAGGCTCCTTTCCTGTGCACTCCAGTATACAGCATATCATTTCTGACTATCAAGCATTCTCTACTTTTGAGTTTTACTATTCTGGATTTCCACTCCCCACTTCTTATTTCCCCCCATGTTGTAATTAGTTTTTCAGCAAACCAGTAGTGCTTCTTTTCCTGTTCATTAAGCAACTACTCGCATAACTGCATCCACAATAAGGGACTGTAGGAGCAGGGCATGTAAAAGAATAAAACCCCTATACCATAGAGCTACATTAGTATAACAGATTTGCTTGAGGAGTAATTTAACCCTTCTAGTCATGCCCTTCCCTCCAGAAGCTTTCCTTTTTCCCAAATTCCCTCTGCTTTTTTTCTAGTTTGGCAATCCTCAGACAGAAATTCAGTGGGACTTTCAACACATAAATAGCGAGCTGCAAGCACCTACCGAATAATAGTGCGAGTAGTGTTTCTTAAAGAAAAAAAAATGCTTCTTGCTTGTTATTTCATACTTCTATCCTAGCTGTTATAGTCACGTCTCAATACATGCTTATTCCAGCTACTTGATTCTAGTTATCATTGCCTTTCAACAAACATCAGTTATACTTTTTCTGTTTGTGGTTCTCCTCTTTTTATCTTACAGGTTTAACTTCTTTCTCATGCAAGAAATGAATTTATCTAAATGCCTTATGATGCCTGTAACTTTGTTTTTCATCTTATTTTATCAAATGAACACTTCAATCAAATCAGCATAAGCTTCATATTGTTTAAAGTATGCTATGTGGATGCCAGAGACCCAACAGCTATTTGAAAAATAGCTTATTCTGTATTTTGGCCCTAATAACATCTTAATTGAATCCAAATATAAACCTTCAGAATTCTTTCTTATTACTATTGAACACTTAGATCTATGCAAATAGCAAGGTGCAACTAACTGTTCTTATATGTAGCTGAAGAAATCAGAGATGTACCTCACCCCCAACTGAGCACAAGCATAACTTAGCCCACTGTGGTAAAAGTCCTCTACATTTCTACTGTTAAAACCAATGCAGTTTTAGCACTGGCCATGGATATTTCTTTTGTGATAAAATACGGCACGAACAGTACCCATATTAGATTTACAGACTGGAGTGGCTCCCAAGATACTAGATCATCTATCAGAAAGAGGCATGAGCCCCATGTCATTATACCACAGAGCATTAAATGGTACAACTCCTTTTTTATTTTATAGTTTTTCACCTAGTAAGTCCTCAGTTATTTCTTCCTAAACAGTGAGCTTAAAGTTTATGAGATTTAAGACAATCTGTTGGGTTATATCTAACTTTAGGACTCTGTATGGCAAAGGTATGTTCACACTGATGATATAGCTCCATTGGCTTTTTCAATGTTGTTCAATTGTTAATCTATAATTAGTTTTAATGTCCTTAAAGTTCTTAAAAGTGCCATTTAATCCCCTAAATTTAGCTGGCTGTGTTCATTTACTGTAAGGTTTATGAACAGGTTATTTTCATGAAGTATAAATTTGCAAATAAATTCAACCAACTGCATGAAAAAGAACTCTTTAGTCTGATGATTATCTGAGCTGAGCAATTAGCATTTAAAATCCTTTCTCTCCCTCGGACTTCTCCAAATGCCCAGTTGGGTGTAGCTTGACACCACCAGCCTGCTTCACTCACAGCCCTCTCCAACTCTATCCCAGGCCTCAAGCTGAGTTCAACGCTTTGCCTCGCAAAAGTTGTTCCAGTTACACAGAAACTTTACAGAGGTTTCGTTCTGGATGACAAGTTGGAGGTTACTTCTTATCACATGGGAATTTTGTCATTGGAATTTTTATCATTATTCCATGAAGTGCATAATATGAAAAGCAAAATACAATACTTAAACTCTCTGACACCTCTTATAGTAAAATGCTACATGTTAAGATATCAGTGTAGTATCATAGATGAAAAGATTGGAAGGTAGAGCCAGGATCTTACAAACAGTTTTCAGTTTTGCTGATGTTATTAACAACTAGTGCAAATGATGCATTCAGACTTGCTATAGTGCTAATTGCAAACGTGCATGCTCAGTTCTTTTAACCGTAACAGTTGTTTTTACAGTTTTTCATACTGTTAGACTCTTTATTCCAATCACAACCTGTGTTTGAGCTAAACTACAGTTCCTCAAGCTACAGTTCACTTACGGAGATGTTTGCAACACCTGTAGGTAAGAAAAAGCTACCAGTCCTTCTCTGTCTTCTATGTCTATGTGTTTTATGTGGTAGATAATGTAACTATAATTATAAAGCTTGTGTTAATAACTAACTGGTTGCAACATTAACTAGTGATATGTTTTGTATGCATCCACTGTTTGCAGTGTTTGCACTGCAACTTGTGTTTTGCAAACGATTGGAAGAGTTTTGCTGTACACTGTGTTCATAAGAGAAACTACAGGCATCAGATTCAGCTTGTGGTGTCACAGACCTCACCAAAAAAAAAAGTTTCTTTAGTCATCTTCAATGCCTGTGAAAATCTCCGTCACTGCAGATCAGCAATATCAAAATCCTTTAAGTGATTTAACATGTTTCCCAAGAGAAATGATGAGCATCCAACAATCTATTTTCAAACAGAGCAAGAAACTCTTTTGTATCCTGTATAGAGAGTTAATAGAAACTTAATAGGTCAATTTAAAACTTCTGATGAGGGTCACTGTTTCAGTCTTCACAGAAGAGTATCCGGAGAAAAAGTCTTACTTTGTATTCCTGTGTGGTGTCATTATGTGACCTGCTGTCTGACACACTTTAATGTTTTCCATCGTCCAAGGCTGTATGAAGGTTACTGCCATAGTATTCTCCACTGTCCTTTTGCTTTGTAATTTTAGTTAAGCAGTAACCCTTGATTTAAGCTATAAAACTAATTCAAATCTTGAGGCCATTTTTAAAGAACTGTTTGTTCTATCAATCATTATGCTTGCTTCACTCCTTGTAAAAAATAAGCTATACTTATAGAATGAAAGTATGTAAGAGAGTACTTTAGTGTATAGTTTCGAAGTTTGCATTTTCTTAAAGAACTGGTATCGGTTGCTTTCTTGTACCAAATACCAGGTATGCATTTCTTCCATACTTTAATTTCCTGTTTAATCCCAAACTGCAGGGTTAAATTAGTCTCTACTAACTGTAATGAAGGCTTATGTATAATTGGTGCATAATAAAGACCTATTCTAGATCTCCCCTATACAAATAGACCTCATTTATATCCTGCGGTAGTCCTTTTTTTAAGCAAAATAGTATTCTGAAAAAATTACCTATTGAAATGTGGCATAATAATCATCCATATGGATAATTACCATTAAGCAAGAGCTGCCACATTTTGCCTTCCTGTAAAAGATTTTAAGTTCATTGTGATTCCATAAATTCAGTTACCATTTTATAAACTCATGCCCACTGAATTGTGACCACCTCTTCAACATTTCCCTTCCTCTCCTCTTATGGTCTCTAAAGGTAATGGAAAATAGCCTACCTTTGAGCAACAAGGTTCTTGTATTTTTCAGGAAACTCACCAACCATGGTTATGTATGAACTCAAAAAAAAAAAAAAAAGTATATTTTCCACAAATCTGCCTGGACTATATATTCAGCATTTTGTATAAAGGATGAATGTGGAGCCACATTTTTCCCAAGAGAAAGCAGGAATCAAAATAAGCAGTTTCCTCCTTGCCCATTTTTACTGAATCCCCAAACACCATTTTGCAGAACTGACTAAACAGCCTTCATCCACTGCCTGCTGCTGTCTTGCCATCTCCTTGGTAGGCTTCAATCCCTACATCATGAGATGAAGGTGGGCTTTGCACCCTGAAAGATTTATAGGTCTTTCTTTACTCTTTGAGGCCACTGGAATTGAGGCTCTGACATCAGCTGCCTTGTGCCTTGGATCAATGCATGACAGTATAGGAACTACCTTTTCACACCTCCTGATGCACTTTGCAGGTGGGACTCCCCTCTTGCAACCCTAGATATCATGCCAGAAAAATAAAACTCACATCCTTTGCCAGGTTCCTTCCTCCTGCCTGGCATGCCATGTTGCTCCATGTACTTTAGAGACAAATACTAAAATTTGAGGTAGATATCTGACTGACTATCATACAGTGATAAAAACACTGAAGTTTTACATTTCAGGATTTTTTGTCCTGCCTGCTCCCAAGATGGTCCTTCTACTCTTTCTCACTTTTCTAAGCTTACAGTGTGCCCTGGAAAACCAGTTTAGCTGGTTTCTCTCTTTCCTGCTTTCATTGATTAGCTTTTTTGCTACTAAACCAGGTTCAAACCTGCTTTCCAGCAGCACTGTTTCTTCATCTTGCTCACTAAACTTTGCGATAGGATAAATCACACTTGAATAATCTGGAGAATAATGCTGGAATAGGCATTATTTTATGATCTGACACGTCATCAAAAGTTCTTTTTTTGTCAAACTCCCTTTACTTTGCCATTAGGATAAATGGCTATAACTCGCTGTAAAACATGGATCTCTAGTTTTTAGTGGAGATCTGAGTGTTTCTTCTTGGAACTTGCCAAGTTAGTAACTTGCCCCCACCCACCACTTTCTGTCCCAGGGAGAACCTGGAGCAATACCTGACAATTGTCACATTCCTACATCCTAAATGGTATAGGATTGTTCCACAGACTCCTCTGTTCCTGTCCACAGAAAGCTTCTATCAACAAGAAACACTGAAAACTAGATGAAGTTAGGATGCTGATGCTCCACAGAAGTGTTCCCATCATCCATACCATGAAACCATAGGATGTGGTAAACTCCATGAACTCTTTTGCCTCTGGATCCCTGGTAGTCATGTCTTCCAGGTGCTCAGATGTCTGAGCTAGTGCTCACACTGGGAGATGTTGGATTTCAATTCTCTCATTTTTTCCATGTTTCCAAAGCTGGTCAGTTGCCTATGTCCATGAAGAGTCAGTCCTCAATCTATTTTCCTCCTTCGTCAAGGTTTATTATCACCTTCTGAATCATGTAAGAGAAAATATTATTCATATGCAACAGTGTTTACTGATAGATTTAATTTTAGTTTAGCTAAATGTCATAAAGGTTAGATTTTTTTTTCCCCTGTAGTGCCTTTTAAGACAGTCACAGTTAGCAACTTCTAAGCATGTATTATTCCAGGGATGTCAATTCTTGGGAGTTAAAATTTGAGAAAAATTCCTCTGTGACCTTCAGTTTAAAATGTTTGTCCTCATCTATTTTTTTCAGTTCTTCACCCTGCTGTTTAATATATGGTCAATTTGTTTCTCTCATATAGTAGTTACATGTACAAAGCTTTTTACGCTTTCCCAGAATTTGCACATACACACAAAAACCCAAGAAGATACATTTAAGATGGAAGACTCCATGGGATGGGAGAGCAGAATATGTTAGTCTTTCAGTTAAAACTATTTTATCGCATTAGGCTGCATTTTTCAAGACATCTTGCTGAGCATTAAAGCATAAGATGTCTTTCTCCTGCTGTAGCAATAGCAATCATCTTTTTGCTCTTGTCAAGTATTAGGGAAGCTAAATGACATGGCTGTTCTGTCACTTCTAGAGATTCAAGAACAGAGGAAAAAAAAAAACATTTTTCCATGTCATACTGTGGGGGAGGGACAGACTAATTTTGCTGAAAATCATTTTGTGGTGGAATTGTGAGTTGTAACTCTCAAAGAAGATTGAATTGCAAAGATCTGCAGGTCAAGGTATGAAAATCATCATGAATGTGCTAATTTGAAGATTTAGATTTTTTTCAGATATCTGATTGGGGAAGTTAACAACAAAACACCAGAATATATGCTAGCATTACTAAAACAGGAATCGCAAGTTTCAACATTTTGTATATTTACTTATTTACAAAAAATCTATTATTTCTACTAATCATTCATTACAGCACAACACTGGGATTTTTAATATATTTTGAATATATACCAACACATCTAGTTAATCTTTAATAGAATACAGTATTAACAAGAAGAAGAAATCCTTCTTGAACAAGGCTGATGTGCAAGAAGATCATAGTATTTCTGAAATTGCGGTGGTTATGTCCTGTAGCATCTCATTTCACATGGAATTACAAAATATTTGAAATGCTAGCCATTTACAAGAACAAAATTTTCCACAGTACAGCTACTGCAAAGCATTTCTGTATCCTTTTTAATATTATAGGCTTTGGACATAGTGTTAAAACATATTAGAGGATTAAACATCCTCGCTGTAATTCTCTTATTTTCTAAAGCAAATGTATTAATTTCACCACAAGGTGACAAAAAAAACAAGAGACAATGTCTCTTGGGCTTCACCGAAGACAAGTAAGTTGAAATGACTGTCTCTAAGGCCACCCACTTATGAAGATGAAATATTGGGCTTATTAGCAGTTGCTTTTCCTCACAGTGGTATCATCTACTTACAATCAGACACTTTTTTTTCAGAATCACTGCTGTTTTAGTTATTAAAATGAAAAGAGCAACTCATCTCTTAAAGCTATCGTTAGGGGTTTTATTGGCTCAGGTGTTTTGCCACATGACGCGTTCCTCATTTTTAACTTGCTTTGCTAACAGATGGTAGTGCTCCAAGATGCCAGCTTCAAGGACAAGATGGCATTTACGGACTGGTGACTCCTTTGCTTCTTTGTGCCAACCCTAGAAAGGTCTATAAGCAATGGAGAGCTGACCGATGATCCTTCAACTTATAGCAAAATTAGATTTCATCAGATCCAGGAGGAGACCTGTAACTGGTCGTAGTTCGTCAGGGCTTGCATTTTAGCCTGAATACATGTTTGAAGGGTCTGCTTTATGCTAAGATGCAATGTAATGTGCTATTTTCTATGCTTGTTTTATTTCATGACTTTGAAGAGATCTTAGCCAACCACTATCTCTTTCCCTTTTGAGCCTCAGGGTTTGTTATCTGTGAACAATGAGCCTCTGTCTCTGAGAATGAAGAGAAGCTAATGCTTCCTAAGTACATTATTGCCTATTCATTTGCCCCTAAAATCATTTGGCTGCATTTCATCTGTTCTTCCATCTGTGAAATCATTATTTAACTGGCTGCTGATTATGCAGAGTTGCTTTTCAGTTCTTCCTTACAGTTTAATATCTGTATTATCTTTAAAAGATTATCCTATTTATATTGTAGTGCAAGTACTTGAGTCAACTTTGGCAACATTTATGATGAACAATCTTCTTTTCCCATCGTTGAGTTGCGCTGATGGGAGATCTAATATAGTTCTAGTACTGGAAAATACTGATGGCTTTTTTTGTCTCCTTAGATTCAGACCTGGAACACGCACATTGAAGTTACCTTGTGTAAACCAAAGCCACCACCAGGTGACTGCTGAACTAGAAATGAATCTGAGCCTGAGCTGTAATATATCTGACAGTTATTAAACCTGGCATTATTTCCATGTAATTTGATCATCATTTCAACTCTTCCTGGTCACAGTGACCTTGTCTGGCCACAGAAAGCCTTAGATAAAATGAAATAAACGTGAGTTTATATACAGTGCTATGTTTTAATTCTTGTAGAATTATCTAAGCCACACTGTAAAGTATGTTTCTTTAACTGCTTGTATTAAAAAATTATCTGCACCAAATATTTTGCTGTGGCCAAACTTGGGATGTATGATATTACCAGACTTCTGTATTCTGCCAATGGTACCCTTAACTGGTAGTATTTTTTTTTCTAAAATTAGCTTTTTGGCAAGGAATTGCATTCTTCTATTAATAGAACTAAGCTGTCTTGCAGCTGATTTCAAAGCAAGACTAAAACTAAAAAAGCAGGTGAGAACTGTACTGCCCTAGTAGTCCTAGAATGGACAATATCAGATTATTAGCTGTTAACCATTACCAGCTTTCAGTAGGTACATGGCACCCCTAAGCCACAACCCAACCGGAGCCAACAATAATCCCTTTTATTTGATAACCACTTTGTCTCATGGCTCATTTCCATCAGTAGCTTCAGGATATTCATTCTGCATGGATGGAGATGAATACCATCTTCCAAAGCTTTTTTGGCCACTAAGGATTTAAATTGACTGGCAGTGTTTTTTCCCACGTGTATGCTATCAATAATTAAGAAAGAAAAAAGTCAGTAAAGAGTTAGGTAAAGATGCATATCATTTATGCTTCATCTCCCCACAATTTACACTCACATTTGGGAAGCATGATATGAAATCAACCACTTGCCATCTCATTCAAACAAATGAGCCACTGTTCTCAGCTGGGAGGGTAAAGGGAATCTCTGTTCCAGGAGGAAGAAATCGTCACTTCTTCCCTGCTACAAACTCTCCTACCTAAATTGGTTTTAGGTTGATTCACTAAAAATAAGCAAAATGTAACTGCAGAAAAGTTAAGCCCAGCACTGCTAGATGTGGCGTTTCAGGCTTATTATTCAGCTTGGATTCCATGTCCTCTATGGGAACAGGCGCAGGCCTCTGGCTGTTTCTGCTGTAACCACAGTGAAATCACCATAAGGCTGTCATAGTGAGATGTATCCATATGACCATAATCTTTCATTCTGCTGTTCAGGATACCATTAGGTCTTTTCTTTGAAAAGCTATAAATACAGACATTAACTCTAAGTTCTCTTTAAACCTCATAGTTAGAAGATTATTAAGTTTTTGGTAGAGAATGAGGAGACCTTTGCCCTTAGGTCACTGGCAGGTTATCCCAGAATAATCTTGTAATGTTAATATAACATGGATATTCATAAAACAATCCCGAGTTATGCCATGTTTGGAAAGTTGTCCTTGAATTTCGGACAGTCATGTCATTGGTCAACTATAATTCATCTAATCATATTTACATATGTTTTATATTACAGGTCTGAGAAAATGAAAGATTTGCTTTCTTTTTCCACAGTCCATAGCAGGCCTATGCAAGGTTGTTTCTTTTTTAAACACAAGCCATACTGGTCGCAACAATTCGTGACTACTGAGATATGAGACAAAATTAGGATGATGATTTTAAGGGGAAATACTAAGGTACTTTACAGGCTTTCTGACAGAAGCTCTTCTCTACTGCCTCCTGATAATACTCCTAGGATGTGTACAGATGCTAGCAAGCCCTGTAGCTTACAGTGGTATGAGGTTATATTTTCACATGTATAGCCATTTTGTGCTGACCTCCATTTGGCCAGGTTTCTTAGACACTTGTTGTGCTATCTCAGCAACATGAGACCAAACAGGTAACGTATACATTTTATCTTTATCACATGCTAGGAGAATTGCCACCCCATTCTACTTTACTTCTGCCCAGAAAGGGAATACGAAAAATTGAATGTGGTAAAACTGCATGTCTACTAATCACTCACAGGAAGATCACTCAGCGCCAGTGGGACCACAAGGCTCATCTTTGTATTCCTGGTGCCAACTTGGTGAGATCAAACTGTAATTTTAACTCCACAACATACTTTTCCCTTCCCTTATCTCCATTAAAAAGCATGATAAAGCTTCTCTTGAGTATATAACCCTGCTTTTCTCTACATAGAGAAGTGTGGTTACTTAAGTCAGCAGGCAGAAGTCCCTGTCTTTTATTAAAGTGTGCTTCCGATAAAAACAGTGGTACTATCCATAGATCTGCAAGTTCAGTTCTGTTTTTCCTGTCTCCCTTTACTACTTCTGATGAACATCCAGCTGTCCCTGCTAACTATCCCTTTAATCACATAGCTATCAACATTATGTATGCTCCAGATGAACAGTGAAAGCTAAAAGTGAGCACTGAAAACATCCATTTACATTTAATTAATCAACTGTATCTGGGCCAATTGATGGCAATGCTTAAAACACGTGTCACCATTCACACGAAAAGAACGTAACTAATAAAAATTTCGCTCCCATCACTGAAAAGCATCTTAAATAGATGTAATATCTTGTTTTGTCTTTCTGGCATCTTGGTTAAGCCCTCAGCAGGAGGGCTAGTGGGAAGCCAATTAGCTACCTGTGTTGGTTCAGAAAGTGTTTGCTGCATTGTTACCTTCTAGCTGCAGATGCTCTTTAACAATTCCAATAGTGTATCTGTAGTACCAGCATTTGTTATCCCAGGACTCAATTCAGTAGCACAGCTACTTCCAGTCCAGTCAACAGTCTTCCAAGTGAGCTTTGTAACTTAGGATATCCTAATGACTAGTTGCTGCGTGACCCCTTTACCTTTTCATTTCTTTTTTTTTTTTTCCTTTTTTTGCGGTGGGGGTGTATTCATATTTAGGACCCTTATCGCACTCACTAGTGAGAGCCTGAAAAAATCTAACCTTCAGGATTTGGACAAAGCCTCTCTTCACCTTTTAAGATTTTTTCTTTTAAGAAGGGAATTATATTTAATTTCAGAATTACTAAGGTAATTATGGATTGGAAAAATACCTGGATTTATAAGAGTCATGTGTATAATGTATCACACTGTGGAGCATTGTGGTGCAGATTAGTATTTTTTTAAGAGTTAGTATTACAAGCAGAGGAAAGAGATCTATTGCTAAGAACTTTCTTCCTCTAGGATTTGTTAACCTAATAATTTGCTGAAGCCTTATTGTGGTTATTAGCTTTAGCTCACACTCTTCATCAGTAAGTAAAAAAAACAATTTATTACCGGATGATTATGCATTATCATATATCTGTGATGTGCTTTTGCAAGTAGGAAGCCTAAGAAATCCTGGGAGTTTCAACCCAAAATCTCTGGTATTCAGTTAAATGTAATCTGTTGTATAAAGTAAGATAAGCAACATTCAGTTTTATCAAGAATAGGATTTGCAGTGTTTATTTACAGTCATTAATGGATGAAAGTATTAAAGTTTCTGGTATTACATCATTGCTTGTAAAACAACTAGCAATTAAATGACAACACACAATACCCTTTAAAACATAGGGGAAAAAAAAGGGGGAGAGGGACAAAAATTCACCTCTGTCTTTCTTTTTTCCTTCTTTGTCTTAGAGATCTACTTTTTATTTTTATCCCCTTGCCTCTGCATAGATAATACAACTAACTGTAAGTCTAGCTCAGTAACTCCCTAGCATTTTAATGGGCTGCTTGGGTGACAAAACCTCCTGATGAGTATCCTAATATACTGGATATATTAGGAGCTGGATTTTAAGACGAAAATAAGCATCATTTTCCCTTTAGCCAGATGCAGCTGTATTACTACCAGGGTATTCATACAGCCAGTGTCAGCACATTTAAGTTCTCAGAAGAACTTCATCTGTAAGCTTAAACATGAGGAACTGCTTGAAGACTTTAGGAAACTTCTAGAACTAGAACTAGGGAACTAATGGCAATATTCTTCCTGGTATCTCAACAGGGTTCTGAGGAATGCATATAATACGTCTAACCTCTCATTCCAAAGTAGCAGAAACACTTTTTTTTTATTTAATTAACACTTGCTTACATGCTACAATAAAAATTAACAGATAATTTATTTCTTCTTTTCCTAGTACAACTATTTCCAGTTCATTGAACATTATAAGAAGAAAGAAGTTCTAAGAAGTTTTGGATTGCCTGCCACTCCAGAAAAAAAGAGAAAATAAGAGAAAAGTGTATGCCCTAACAGGAGAAGAAACCAATACTATTTAATTAGAGAAGTCTGCAAGCATGTTTTCTGCACTTTGTGCAGTATTCAAAGTCAAAAATTAAGATTTGAGGAGTGGGTTACCAAACTTAATGCATGTTAATTTACAGTAAAAAGAATGATAACAAAAATAAATTTAAAAATAAATTTAAAAAGTCTTAAAACTTAATCTTTAGGAAAAGGAAAGAAAAATTCTCCCCAACCTCAAAGTCTACAAGAAACAAAATAAGATTATCCTCTGTTATCCCAAATCTTCTCAGCACAGCTTTCTTTTCAACATGGAGTTTGACAGGGGAAAATAAAAGAACACTTTTAGTTTGAATACATATACTCTTTTGAAGAAAAGGAACAAGAAGTTGTCAGTGTGTTTCTGCTCTGCTAATATGCAATTAACACTTTCTGCACCTGACCTGACTGAAAAACAGGTGATTTTTGCACAAGATTTTTAGTGATGTAGATGCATCTTCCCCAGGAGCATTCTGGGATCTACTTTGTGACTCTAATGTCAACTGACTTCTAATGAACACAGCACAGTATTTTCAGAACAAAGTATAGATATCCACTTTTGCCTTCCAATTTCAGCTGAGAAAAAAACTTTTTGTTTGAAGGATGCATTTCCCAACCTTGCGTGTATCTCCCAAGCAGATATGGGCGATCTGCTAACAGAAAAACACAAGATTTAAAAATATTTACTTCTTAGAAGTCAAACTACGGAGCCAATTAATTAACCTGCAGTTTATGTTATACAACTGAACAACTGATGAAGTTGCAAACTGATTGAACTAATTGAACTGATTGAAGTTGCAAAACTGAGTTCCATTCCTGATTAAAGCACTTGAAAATGTTTGCAAAATAAGTTTTGTTAACATGTAACATTTGATATACAAGTAGTTAAAAGTGGCTCACAGGAGCAGATAAACTTCTTTACGTCCAAATTCAGGTGGGAAAATAACATTTAAATAGCATGAGAATCTACAGTTCCTGTGGTAAACCAGTCACACACGGCAACTAACACTCAGATATGACAGGAGGGGGCTGCGTAGGAAGATTACCCTTCAAAAGATTAGTATATCAGAAGTTCACTGGTGTAATTCTTTATCTGTTAAGTGCCCAGTTCCTTTAAATTTGTTGGATTACACATACAGCAAGAGTGGAAAGCCACGTGAGCACCAGTGTGCAGGGGCATCGGTCCTTTAATGAAGATACAAATACAGGCAGAAACACAGATTCTCTTAAGTATGCACATGCTACACTTATTGATAAGAGTCAGAGGAAAATAGGAAAATAAGAAATTAAGAGAGGAATACGCTGTCACAAAACAAATCAGAATGGAAGGAGGATACCTCCTTCCAGCAAAAACATTAGATTTCTTCGGGAACAAGGAAATGGGATAATTTTTAAAAATCTAGAAAAAATCCAGAAAAATGGACACAAAACTTAGTATGTAGAAATCCAGCTGCCATGTTGAACATTATTCTCAAGCAAGAAAAGTCCTCTGGCACTCCTTTGCAGCGCCTGGGAGCTTAGCAATGTTGTCCTTTGCTGGCAGAAAAAGGCTCGCTCAGCCCTCGTGCAGAGCGGGGACGAGTTTGCTTTGCCTGTGCTGAGACAAAGCGAGTCATGTAGTCGAGCTGCACCACTCGGGCCTTTTAGCAGGACATAGCTCAAACCACTGGAGAGATTAAGACAGGGTTCATGCCCAGCAGCCTCGACTGAGCAGAAAAAGGCTGACGCTGTGCACATAGCAGAAATGCTCATGTAGTACTGGTGTGCACATTTAGGGACGTACATATGTAGAAAAATCCCCCGTGTTACAGCTGTGGAAAACTTTGCAGATGCTTCATAGTGAAATTACCCCGCACATCTAGAAAGCTGTCTTTATCAAAATGCGGACTGTTTTCCTTTGTTTTTACACTCTTTTCTTTGCCCGCATGATCCAAAAATATATTTGCCCAAAATATTTTCATCAGTAGCTTTTTTCCATCAAATTCCTGGGGCAAACATTAGAAAAGTTACTGGTAAATTCCTAGTGGCTATTACCTGAATCTAAGGGAGTTTCCAGTATGAAGAGACAAAATAGCCTTTTCTGTCTGCATTCAGCAGCAACTATCCCTTTCAGGCTGCATCACTGGTGCTATTTATTCTCACATGTTTGTTTATAGTTATCCTCTGGGAATAAGTGTGTTCTTGAGAAGGAAAAGCTTAAAAGTGCAAGAGAGAGGAAAGCTGGACTCACAAGCTCATCTTTTCAGATTTCTGGTGGAATTATGGTGAAAGAGGAAAAACAATATTCAGCTCCGCCCTGAAACAAGCAGCCATCCATGCCTTGATCTTATCACATTCCTCATCTGAATATATACCACGCACAAATCTCCCAGGCAGATTAACACCATTTTAATCTCACATATTAAGTAAAGAGGGCACATATGTTCTCCACAGAATAGCACAAGAAGAAACCCCCAAATCTGCAATATATATATATATAGAGAGAGAGCACAAATCTTAAAAAAAAAGAAAAAGAAAAAGAAAAAAGAAACACTTTTAGTGTCATTTATGCTGTTAGTAATATCATAATTTCTTTTTGAAAACATATTGACATAGGAAATGGATCTGTCACGATGTACTAACAAATGAAAGTCTCTTGTAACTGAATATCTCCATTTGGACCGGAGCGCTGTTCTCCTCAGGACTGATTTATCAGTTCACATTGGAAAAGTCTCCTATACACTTGGAAAAAATGTGTTGTCTTTTATTGCTGCATGATCACATATGGTGTTTTACAAAAATGCAAGATAAAAAAGTGTTTTACTACAGTGCATCACCAATAACCCATCTGTTTGTAGAAAAAAAAACGTGGCAAAGCGATTACTCAGCTAAAGCAGCTATTCCGAGTTGACTGTGTTTGAAGTCTCTGTTAATTGAGGAAAAACAAAACAAAACAAAACAAAAGCAGCAAGAACAAAAATACTTGTAGAAGAGGAAAAAGCCAAACATAGTGGTCAGCCCCTTTTACTGTCACTCAGTGGTGAGGTGTATGACAGAGCATGATTTTTTTCTCTGAATAAGAGAAAAATAAAAATTGCTTGTGGGATTGCTTCCAAACTCTCTCAAGAGTATTTGTTTGTTTGTTTGTTTGTTTGTTTGTTTGTTTGTTGTTTCCTAGGGGAATGTGAGAAGGAAATCTCAGTGCTGACAGAACCTCCGGTATTCTTTGTTTCCGTCCTTAGGTGTCCTCAAGGTGAGAGATCTGCAGAGCTGATGTGCATCTAGGTTCTTTTGTACTTTCTCTGTGTTTCCTCCTAAGAATATCTGCAGCCTGATGGCTGCTAGTGTTTTGGAAAGTCCAACATCATCAGCTTGAGAGCCCTTCAAATATTTGCAGGTTGAAATCTTTTTACCTACTGGCGATTCTAACAAATTTGACAAATGTATACATATTTTACATATAAGCAATGAAATGGTAGTGAGAGCTTATGAATAGAGTGATGAATTTATAATCTAAAGCCAAGCTATGCTGTGCTAATTTAACGAGAGTTCGTAATTCTTTCTGCAGACTAAGGAATGTCAATGGGCTACTTCATAAAAAAATGAATGTTTGTAGTAATAATTTCATGGGTTGACTGCAATTTAATAGCCTTTATTTCCAATATAAGTTCGTGAAGGATATCAGTAGTAAACAGGCTCCTATATGAAATACGTGCTGTCAGAATTACCATTAAGCTGTAGGTGGTATGTTCATTGTGGCTTTTTACATGCTGTTACTGTTTATGTGGGGATCTATTTCATAAATCTTTATGCACCAATTGAAAGCTGGACAACTGAGATGCTTTACTGAATCTTCTCCTTGATCATCTAGAAACTGCCATGATTCTGGGTTGCGTCAGTTTTATGCCTGATCAACACAAATTTCTTCAGAGTAACGTCTGATTAACACAGTGTGAATCTATAGGTATTCAGTTTGCATTCTTTCCCTCTATTTGTCCTTGTGAATTTGTGGTGCTGGAAGGTGTCACATTCACTACCCAAAGGATTAATTTTCTATTCATTCAACAGGGAGAAGCAAGCAACAGCATCCTGCACACAGACCTGCCAATGTGCTCAGTCTTGACCTGCCTCTAGGGCAGAGTGGATAATCCTTATGCTGTTGCTTCCTCAATAAAACTACTAATAAGAGTGAAAATTAGAGCTGTAAGATCCCTTCTATTAAGAAATAGACTACAAATATTTAACTTGTGTTGTGAACTAATGACCTAAAGATAAAAGTTTTGTATGCTATTATTGAAGCTTTGGGATATCCAAGTCATATTCTAATTTTATGTTCAGTATGTATAGCACAGAGAGAATTAGGTTGTATATTCAGGGTTTTGGGGGTTTATTTTCAGCAGCAAAAGTGGCCAGAGCAGTAGTCACTGCCCCTTGACACTCCTTCTCTTCACCCCTCTCCATCCATCGTGTATCAACAACTGTTCGTGCCATGATCCAAATCAAAAAAAGAATTGCTATCAAAAGTTACGGGCCAGAGCAAAGTGGGAGAGCTACTTAAGGTAGTGCTGATACCCAAAGAAAAGTACATGTAACCATGCTCTGCGTTCGTCCTCTGCAAGTTCAGATGACTGTGGTCCGAAATGTTTATAAATAAACTATACCGGACAGTAAAATAATTATTCTTACATTCCAAAACTTGGAAGCAGCATAAATCTATATATTGAAATAAGAAATCATTCTGCAACTTTTTTTTTTTTTGTATAGAAAAAACATTATCAAATTATAAACTGTTAAATGTGAGGAGGAGGCAGCAATGTATAATAGTGAGAGATGGAGACTGACCTGAGTTCTGACTCAACTCTTTGTGCAAATCATTTGCAAGCTTTTCATTTTTTTCTTTAAAGATATAAGTAAAGAAAAAAATGACCCTTCACTGTTAAGAAACTCTGAGCTCCACAGAAGATGAAGGGATTTATATAAGTGCAAATGACTGTGCTTACTCATTTATATTAAGAAAATGTCAGTTTTTCATTAAATATTTTGCTTTGTTCAGAAGAATGAGATCCATATCCTCATGTAAAAAACCTTATTCAGCCCAGTTAAATGACCACGATATGTGATTCATTCGCTGTGTGCAGCAGCTCTAAGCTGTGTGCAGCAGCTCTAAGCTTTGCAGTGGTTTTATCCATACCCTGTGGTGAGCTGGGCTATGATCTCAAAGCCTGGAGGCCTAGGCCGTGATTCGTGCTTGGATGGGAGACCTTTATAAATGCAAGCTATATAGTCTTTTTTGTTTCAGCAGGTGTCACATATCCCTGAGTCAGTATTGAATTAAGACCTTAAATTTGGCGTTAGAAAGCAGTGTGCCTTTGGAGGTGTTCTCTACCCGATAATGAAGTAATGCCGGGAACCCAGCCACAGAAGGGTATTTCATTTTCTGTGGCGTTGCTTTATCAGAGACACATTCAGGGCTCATAACACATATTAGCTGCACAACCCTACCTGGTAGTTGCTTTCTTTTAGGAAAACTGCGCACATTACAAGTTCTTATCTTAATTATATTGCCTTGTCTTAATCTCTTTGGAAGAATGTATTGGGTTTCTGCCTGTCCTGGCTGCACAACTAGCCCGCCTGCACAGCGTGCCTGGCCTGCCTGCTTCAGCAGATCGCATCCATTCTCCTGCTCTATTCTGTTTTTATTGATAGTTCTCATTCCTGTTCCTAGCACCAAGTCCTCCTTACTCCTCTCTAATCCACTTTGATGTAACACCTCCCACTAACTGATCTATGAGTTGGCAGCCACTGTCAGGTAAGGTCTTGTTTTCAGGGCAACTGTTGCCAGTGTCTGAAGTGGATTATCTATAGCGCTAGTCCAGAAACATTTATGGCTGGTCCATTTCAGGTAGGCACATATTGCCTACTATATATAAATATGTATGTATACATATTGTTTATTATTGAGTGTCTTTCTCTAAAGCAGTGGCTAGTAATAAATATTAACAGCTACTACTGAGTTGCACTTAATAGCATGGGGATAAGATGGAGAAAAAAATTGCAATTAGGAAGGGGAAAATGAACTTACTTTGCCTCATCCAGACCCTGCCTCAAACCTAGCATATCAGGATAGCCTCAGTATTGCTAATATTGGCTGGTAACAGTTTCCCCTGCGAGTAACATCCCATTGACTTAGGATATGTTCGCCAGCTAGTGAGAAAAAAACAATTTAGAAGCAAAGCTAAAAGCTCGGGATCACCTGGAAATCTGTCAGTGGAGGGAGATGCTCTGTGAGGACAGACACTCAACACTGGAGTGCTGTAAGCAGAGGGATATAAAGCAGCATGTGTCTGTCTTATAAATCTCTAACACAACATGTTTCAGAAAAAGGATTATATAAATGTGCTATCAGCTTTCATCTAGTGTTATTTAATATCTCATTTTTTAGTTATTTATATTGCAAAATGTGTTAGATGTGCTCAGTATGCTAACAAGAATAAGTGGTGCTTGCTTCTCATTTCCAGCGACTTAGTTTCAGCATCCAAAAGTTTATCTGTTCTGTGAGTTCTAGTAAGTATATACTTTATCAACATTTTCCCTCTATAAGCTTGCTGCTAAGCAGAACAACATTTCTGCTTAATGCTTGCTGTGCAAGCTGTTGAACTTGCCAATTCTTTCATAGTAAGCCTAAAAGAGTTTAAAAATCCAATCTAACTAAGGTCAAACACATGCAGAATGTTCAGTGTTTGTCAAACTAGTAACATGGTCTTGTTTGGATCTACTGGTAAGGATTTTGTAAAAACATCAAGAAGATGATGTTCCTCGCTCTACCTTCTGCAGTCTTGGGAAGCATATTTGTGTTATAAATCTAGGTAGAAACAAGAGCCATTGGCAATCTTAAATGAAGATGAACAAAACATCAATGGCAGCATTTTCTGGATTTTGCATGACTGTGCCTACCACTTTTGAGGTTGAGGAGGAGATTTAGGTTTGAGCTCAGAACCCAGGTATAGGAAATTGCATATGATTCTGTTAGTATAACAGAGGGTTTGGACATGAATTGAATCAATTGCAAGTATAAAGAAGTCTTTAAAAAAACAATAGAGATACTTTCACAAAGCAACTGTGCATCTTAATTTCTAGGTATTCTAGATAGTCTGGAGTTATAAATGAAGCTCTATATGAGTCACCATCTAAAATGGATTATGAATTGAATCCACATCTCAGAGAAGGATTCATTTTGTCCTCCCCCATGTCTGTATTCATGTCTGAAATTTTGTGAAGTCAGTTAGTGGGTGTCAGTGTCACTGAGCCCAAGGCTATGCTCTGAATAGGCTTCAAACTTCAACTCCTCGCCCCAAAACAGCAGAGCTATTAACGTTGACTCCATGTGCCAAAAAATAGGCTTTAGTGTTGGGAGAGAAGTGGGATTGCATCTGTCAGCTGCAGGGCTCATTTATGGTGGTTTAAACATATAATGAAGTTATGGCATTTTTCTCAAATTTAGTCTTAAGTAGTAGTGTGGAGTAATTGTATTGCATGAGTCAGGTAAATGGTTCAGTAATGATCTACATAATAAAGTTTTGGATAGAGATTGTGAGTTTTATTAAGAAAAAGAGTTAAGGAATTTCTGTTCAGGGGAATACAGGAGTGAGAAAATTGAAGCGAATCCAAGGAGGAGCTCTGTCCCAGGGGGTCCAGGAGGTCTTCACAGGCCAAATGATGCACTGTGCAAGAACGTGAAGATCTTTGAAATTGCTGAAGAGTTGTTAAGCACAGTAGTAACTTGTGAAGCTATTAAGTTGATCACTTTTGCCAAACCTTTCAGACCCATTTGGGGCTAAAAAATAATCCACCTCAGAAGAGAAGAGCAGGAGACCATCTGTCAAAGTTAAAAAATATTTTGTAAGCTCATGCCCATGCTACTTTCCTAACTTCTCTTCCAGTCTTATTGGCAGCAGGAGCATATCAAATCAATACAACTGGAATATTTCAGCCCACAGATTTGGGGGATTTATACTTTTATTAGGCATACATATGTGTGCTCCTTTGTTCTTTCCATAACTCGTTTTTTTCAAAGTTGGGCATCTCTCAGTGCATTTGGCATGGAGGCACACCAGCACGGTGCCACCTCCAGCGAGCATCAGGAGGCTCTCCCACACGGAGCTGATGGATCTGCACGCCTGGAAAAAAGCACATACGCGAGGGGTTCTGTTTCATCACACCGCTTGCTTTGGAGACCATTTCCAAGAGGGTGATGGCCCCATCTCGCACACACCAGAGAGCCGAGTGGGCTCGGTAGCTCCCGCAGTACCTACCTGCCCAGTCCCTGTCGTGGCAGAGCCCGGAGCAGTTGGGAGGGAAGGGGCATCGCTCCTTAGCAGTTAGGTAAATGTGCACTTTGTAGCGATCCTTCTCTTGCGGGAGTCCTTGGGGGTCGCTGCGCTGGAGGCCTAATTTATTGCTGCCCTTAGGATAAGCATTGCTGCCACCAGAAAGCTGTTTGCTCCCCGCAGCTCCCAAGAGAGCACAGAGGCACTGGCTTCTTCTCTTGTCGGTTTGGTTACGTGTTGGAACACTTAATGTGCATTTCGCTGCTGAAGCAGTCCACAAGCACTCCCGAAATTTTCAGTCATTTCTTTAGGCTTTACTCTTCCATTTGCATTCTCATGTCGCTGTGTTTTCTCATATTTTCTTTTATTTTTTCTTTTTTGTAATGAGTGGAAGAAGTGTGTTATCTTGCACTCTAAAGTAGGAGCAGGCAGTTCTCAAATGCATAACTTCGACATCATCTAGGTAGGTTTCCTTACTTGCTTGGGGTTGCAGCGAGCTTTCCTAGTTTTGCTGCTGCTAAATATTCAGCTATCTGAAATGGATGTCTGCCTTTAGAAGCGTTTTTTTCCAAAGAGGGAACTGGCATTTGGCATTCATTCCAGCACAGACTTTAAAGAAAAAGGTGCTTTTTATTCTCACTTGCACATACAGCTTTCTGCTCTTTCTCCCAACATAGAGAAAAGGTTATCTTCAGACAACTGCAAGACAAATGTGCCACTTCACTTGAATGATTTCTATATTATGCTGCCATCACTTAAAAGAGACTTTTTTTTTCTGATGACCACTTCACATGAATATCTACTTGAAAATCTTTTTGACTAGTCTTTTTTTTTCTTTTCTTTTCTTTTAATAGGGAAAGGAGAATAGAAAGCATGAATAAAAAACTGGACGGAAAATGATAAACAACATTTAAATGAGTTGCATCTGAGAAAGTCAGAAAGATGCAAGCCTAAGAGTACTGAATTAGGATCACGTGTTAAGAAGAAAGCATAATACAACGAAAGCAGGATGTAGACTGAACTTCACATTTCTGGGATATAACACAAAGGCAATGATAAGTGAAACAAAGAATTGAGGTAGCAATATAAGTTGAAGTTAATATTGGTTAAAGAGAGAGCAAATGCTAAGCTACATCTGTTTGGACTGAGGTAAAGAAAGAAAGTGGTTTCTGCCTGTGGTGTGTCTTCCGCAGGAATGCAGACAAATGAAGATCTGAGAAAAGCTGCTGTGCTGATCACAAGGCAGGAGGGTTTTTAAGGCGCTCCGTTCTACTCGCTGCCTTTGCCCCTGAGTGCGTAAGCCCTGGCTGATCCCGTGACAGCACAGGTCCAATGCAGGTGTGAAGGCTGCAGGAGGAAAACAAGCCTGGCCTGGGAAAACACGTGAACTGTTTGGGGTGAGGGTGAGGGGCCTACACAAAGCAATGAGTCAGATCTTTTGTATGAAACAAAAAGCAACACCCGCCAGGGAAAGGAATGGTTTCATCTACTCTGTGGCTGGCTGATGGCTCTGTTTAATCTATGGTTAATGTAAAACCTGTGGACAATATTTTCAGTCTTATGTGCTTAAATGAAGGCATTTTAGGCACAGAAATAAAGAAGGCCTGATTTTGAAAGGCAATGACCTCAGTGAGGTTTATTGGTGCTCTGTCAGTTCCCAGCTATCTGCCAAAGTTTGGATTTAGGAGCCCGGCCTTCATCAGCCAAGTATGGAAAGTTTGGCCACAAAATCTGCTCTTGTAGTCTGGGTGCCTTAAGAGTTTAGAATAAAGTTTTGGCAAAAAACACAATACAGGAATGAACTAGCTGAGCCCATCGCCCGGGTAATTTTATAAGTGTATTACACCACTATATCAGTATGCGGGTACCTGATGCAACTCTGATGATAATTCATAGCCATTCAGTATGCTCGCCGTTCACTGAAGTCACTACCATGTAGAGGTCCCAGCCAGCAGTTAGTCTCAAGTCAGGCAAACCTAGGCAATTCCTATGTTTGCTATGTTGCTTCTCTTTCATGTATTTTCTCAAATGTTCTTTTATTTGCATATATGTAGTCAAGGTATTAAAAAGGGTAAATTAAATCGTTGTTTCACTCCCTGAATTTCATTTTATTTTCACTGTCCTCTGGAAAGTCAAAGTTCCTGTAGCTTTTCCTCCTAATTAGGAGGCAAAAGGCTTTTGGCTGCTGTCTTTTGACATTACTGAATCACTAACAAAGTAAGTGAAAAGATTGAGAAAAAAAAAAAAAAAGAAGAGGTTGTATCATTTAATTATTGTGAGGCTATACCATTAATTTATTTTACTCCATTAAACTTTCGTGTTAAAAACTTAGAATGCATCTATTTGTGAAAAAAGATTATAACTCCTTGTTGACTCATGCAGTTTTTCACACCATCCATACAAAATCTAAGTTTATGGAGCATTTTAATAGGTATTTCTAAGTTTTATATGCAAGTAGAGTCCAGTTCAAAGCTTCTTAATATTTAACAGCCTGAAAAACATCCAAGAATGCTCAGCCAATTATAAGTCAGCAATAGGTGTGCTAGTGACCTAAGCAAAACAAGAATTTGGTCCTGGGTTGAGGACAATGAGCTATCTGCACACTGTAATTCTCTGAAGTTGTTTCTTGCTATAGATTTCTATGTATCCTGAAAAGACCTCATGGGAGTGATAAAGCCAGGTACAGAATCGCATTATGATATACTTGATCAATGAAAACTTGCAGTCATCATGCTGTTACGGTGGTGATGCTCTTTCTGGGCATATTTTCCTTGATTCTTTAGATGTCCAGATTAACGCAGTACACTTAGGTATCAGCAGTTGAACATCTTTCTGAGAAAGGGGCTGGAGAAAATGGAGAACACAAGAAAAGGAGACAAAAGAATTCTGATAAGCAGATATGGTTGCCTTGTAAATATCTGACAGAGGCCTCGGATGGATCCATCCACCCAAGTTCATTAACAGATACACTGAGCGTTCTTCAGAGTAACTGGCCGCAGGGTGTATTTAAGTATCTGTTGAGCAGACAGTTAGCTAGGATGTCCTATCTGTGGATGAATCCCCACGTTAGTCCTGTGATATACAAGAGACAATCCCAGGGGGCCCATTTTGTAACTGTTCTCATCAGCTACGGATTTCCTTTGGATTATGTAAAAGATTAATCTATGGAAAATCCTTTGGATTTTCTTTCAGCAGCAGAAGGAAACAGTGAAACTATTTGTCTAATTAAAAATCTCTGTTTGACATTCCACCTTTGCTTTTAAAGTGGTGTTTTGGCAATGCAAATACATGAATACTAATGAGAGCTGTTATTCCTTCCCATTCTCATCTGTGTTTCGTCCTCAGATGCTGCTGTTATGATTGGGGTTGTATATAAGGTTATATAAATGCAGGTGCAAATTTGGTACAGTGATACAGGCCCTCACACATACAAAAATCTCATTCTTGAGAAGTTTCTTGTTAAACACACATGTATGAACAGCTCTCTTTGCAAAGTCTTTCCTAGAAAGTGAACTACTGCCCTCCTTCACAAATTCCTATCCGAGGACCTTTCAAACAGCTGACCACTTTAAAATCCTGCTATTGTTCCTACCTGCTACAAACTGTTTAGCTAACTTTGAACCAAAACCAGAGTCTTTCACTGGATTATGCATTGCAACAGGCTTTGGATTATTTTGTATGACTAGACTCCTTATTTATAACAAAGAAGATTATGGTATTAAGCAATAAAGAATTTTTGGATTTCTGGGGGAGTTCAAATCTTTTAATTAATTTGCTAAAAACTTCACCCTCTTGATAATATTCTAGTGCAATTGATACCACAGTAGTTGGTACTGAACACTTCCAAAAATAACATGCTCAGCCTCTCTGGTACTCTAGGTGGCAAAACAAGTTCCACTTACCTTCAAATTGTACTGTGTAGATCCTGACTGCAGCACTGAGCCTTGTTAACCCTTGGCTGGTACCTTAAAGAAGGCTTGAAGAAGATACATTTCAATGCCAGTCATTATTCTGACGTTATTAATATTTACATATGTCTCTCGTTCTTACAGTCTTTCCATTTATTTGTGGTTATTTATACACAGGATGTCAGCTGAAATTTACAGTGGTTGAAGAAGTTCCCTAGTGACAAACTTCATCCCATGGGAAGTTCCACAAGCACCAGAATAATGTAGTTTAGTTTTCTGTGAAGCTTTGGCTCATGGATGACTATTTTTTAATTTTCTATCATGAGCTTAAGGTTAAACTTATGCCAGGGAGGGGCTTTTATCACTCCCTCGTGTGTGTATGCTTATGTACATAGTGGCATTTACCATGTATGCTCATGTACATAGTGGCATTTACCATGTTATTAAAAAAAAAGGTGCAAGAAGGGTTTTGTTCACTTTTGTGGCCCCTTACTTTCTTTGAATTTGCAGGAACTATCTTTTAAACCTTCATCTCTCTGTTAAACATTATTGAAATTGGTTGACAGGCTCAAATTTACTCAGGGGAAGGTGCAATGTAATTACATTGCCCTGTTTCCTGTTTCTGGTTGAAACGGACCAAAATGCAAGTGGCCTGTTTCGTATCGTTCGTGCAGATTAAGCATGTTCCAGTAAAACCCTGAAGAGGGTTTTATAGGCGGCACCAGAATCAGGCTTATTGTGAATGGGAGAAGAGAAGGTTATTTCCACCAAAGGGAAAGGGGTAAGCGTTGATGATGGCTTGTGTGGTTAGGCTCATATACATTCACAAGGCTAACAGAAAGCGTACAGATCTCTGAAGCTCAGGAGGCCTTTGCAAGCCAAAGTTTGCTTCTGTCTTTTCTGCAGCACATACTGTCAGAAGAGATGTTGGAGGCAGAATTAATGGTTATCAAGCAGGTAAATAAGGAACTGTTGGGGAATGAATGCAGCCAAGGACTGCTTAAACAAGATGTGATTAAATGGATATCCAGAAGAGATAAGTGCTCGAGTATTCAGTGGCAGCAAAGGACTTTTTCAGTACGGATGGAATGGAATAAGTGCAGATGCCCTCAAGAAAAGCTATTACTTTGTTTATACCACCATCAAATTCAGCTCATGACCTTTTTCCCCACAGGAATTTTCATCTAGCCTTCACTTTAATGAATTTGGCCCACACAGGACAGTAACCTGGAGAAATTTCTATTTACTTGTAGTAACTTGCAGCTAAGCCTTGTAATCTGCATTGCCTCACAGTGTGTTCCTTCCTGTAATAACCAGAGACCTTGGAATGATTTGGACTGTAAATAACTTCTGGGACTTATCAGATGAGAAATAGTGTAGAGAATAATAAAACCGTTACTGTACTTGATACTCTGAGAACTCAAAATTAGTCTCACCTACTGTGAGGCAGCTACCTTTTCATGAAAAGTAGCAGCAGCTCTCTTCCCTGAGATGAGGATCCATGCTTTGAGAACAGATGGTGCTACATTTTATGCCAAAAAAAATCTGTAGTTCACTATTTATTAAATTGGCCAAAGACTGTAGGACCAGCAGAGCTCTTGGATAATTCATATGAACCATGATGTATGGCTTCACACTGAGCTCCCATTTACTATGAGGACCTTTTACACTGTTAGGGAGAGGGATATGCATATGACTGAAAATCAGGCCCTCTGAGATTTTCTCTCCAGCTGTTTTTTTAAACTCTGTTTCTATTTTCTCTCTTGTTCCCTTTTCATTTAGGTCTGTTCTAATATCATGACAGTTGCTTTATTACGTTCCCAGTACAGATGGTGTTGATGTATAAAACTGGTCAAGTAGAAGCATTACCGTTTCACCTTCAGATCTCTCTGGCCTCGCCCTTAAGTCCCTTCTGTGACTTCGGTATATAGTTCACGATTGCTTTCCCACCTCTTAAAGTAAATGCCAAAACTCCCATGTCTTCAGTACTAACATGCTCATAGTTTCCAGCAGAGCAGAAAGCAGGTCTTCTATTTCTCTCTCATCTCCCCATAGTGACCCAAATATACTGAAGGCCTGTCTGAAATGTGATATATGATATGTGATATAAATGTGTGATGATAAAAAAAATTCTAGGGCAACCCACACAGGTTATAAAGCATTGCTCTTCCAGAGGAGTATTTGAGATGTTTAGATATTTGTTATTTCTTAGGACTCAGCCTAGATATTAATCTTCTCAATTTCAGTCATCCTTTCAGTGCTGTAATATACCACAGTATTATGATCCACACAAAAAGAGACCAAACTGAGCTAATCCCTGTGAAGCTGCAGCTTATGGAAAGAACTATTCCTGTTATTGATTGTGGCTATTTGATATTTCTATATTTGAGAGACTGCTCTGAAAGGAAGGTATGACCCTCAAGTAGAAGTTTAAAGCACTTCATAACAGCCTAAAGTACTTGACAAATGCAGTTATGCATAACCCATAATCACTGTCTGCAAGGGGGAGCTACTTACTCTGCTCTCAGTTGTGAAAAATCACAAACAGTGTTTCCTTACAAACGACTGTAATTGCAGTAGTCAGGTTCTTGAGAGGGGCAATATACGCCACAGAGTTTAGCCGTATGTATGTTGACTGTCAAAAGGTGAAATGTGTTAAACAGAGTCTAGGCCTTAGATCTCTTTTGCATTCAAAGCCTAAGTTTCTCTTCCTTTTTTTTTTTAAACAAAAGAAAAACTTTCTGCCTTGTGTCATATTAAAAAACTTGTTTGTGCTTTAGGTTAAAGTCTGTAGATTGTTTTTTATTACAAATAGACATGCATTTCTAGACAACCTAACCCTTTGAGCAAAAGGCTTCCAAGCCTATAAAGATCAAAGGCGCTAAGAACATGTTAAGTTGGGGAAGTTGTTCAGTGGTTGAAGTCCTCGATTTACAACACAGAGATTCCTGAATTATCAGGGCAAGATTCTTTATTGTTCATTTCAAAGTCAGTGTGGTTTGAGGACCTGTAGAACAGGTTTATTGAACTTCCATTTTCTCCAGAAATGACATGCAGAAGTGGGAGAGAAGGGAGAAAGAAGACAACTGAGCTAAAAGTAAAGGGGCAGACGGGCTCTGACGTAAGCTCTGCAGCTGGTAACCATGTTTATCTCAAGCTCACTAGCCCACACTATCCAGAAGACTTCAGAAAATCAGCTCTTTTGTTCTTAATTTAGATTTTCACCTGTATTGTGCAAACATCAGGCCAGAATGGTTGTTAAAAGGAAAAGAAAAAATGATTGATTGGGATCTTGCCATAGGGCAAGGTTCATGTGGAGAATGAAGTCTTCCAAGCAGAACAATTGGTTGCTGTCCAGTGTTCCTTGCAAGGTTCATTGCGTTGCAGAGGCATCTTCAGCTGGATCAGGAGAGACTCCTCAAAGCATTGTTTTCCTCCATTCTTGTAATCAAGTTGACTGTGGTCCTACATGACCACTCCAAATATGCATAATTCATCACCACTGATAGACCTTAAATACATTAAAAAATCTCTCCTAAACATCGTAGGTTCTTACAACGGATTGTTCTACATGGTCCTTTCTGGAGGAAGTTTCCACTGACTGTCTATAAATACCTTATCTCTGTATAGTCTGATCACTTTTGTAACAGGGACACTTTGATTGATTCCACCCAGGATGTTAATCAACAACCTATCATCAAAACTAGATCGGACACAGCAGGAGTTGACTTGTAGGGTATTTCTGTCCAAAATTCCCACCATGAGGACATCTGTAACAGTCAGGCAGATACTTCATTATGAAGGTCCGGTCAGTCACCTAGTTTCAAGGTGGTTGCTTGTTTCAAGCCAGTCCATTATCTCATCTTTGTTGAGCTGACTGGGGAAATTCTTTCACCACCCAAAGAATTAATGATTTGAATGCACTTAGTGTGCATCCTAGCAGAGCCCTGCTACCCAGAGGCACCACAACTATAAATAAAGAGTAACCTTGATTTTCATATTTGTAACCCATACCTAAAATCTCATAGCTCTTGCCCCACCTACCTGTCTTAGATGCAGGGGGAAGACGAGGAATACTTTTCCTGTATTTTATAAATCTTGTTCTTAATTAGAAAGCCTTTTCAACAAGGATATTAGTTTTCTTTTACCAAACATTCCTGAGGGCTGTCATTAGATATTTATTTGACCTTCTCCTAGATACTCATGGAAACTAGACTCTTCTGTTAAAAGGAGGAGTAAGGTTTTTGACATCTCTACTTTGATAGCATACTTATTGGCTCTTCCACTTTGAAAAGCGAAGAATTGAGAGTATAATCTAGACTTCCATTTGGCTGCTTTTAATTAAAAACATATTGAATCTTTCATTCCTCAGAGAACCTCAGAAAAACACCCTCAAATTCAGCCTGCTCATTTTTCTACTGGAGATATAATTTATTAGATTGAAGTTAGCTTCTTCATCTTTGGGAATTACAGTATCCAATAAAGTGTGTTATTCTTGACACTCATATTCCAGCATGAATGCTTTTCTAAAATGAATCATCCAGAAAATGGTCACTCAGAGAAGAGAAGAGGACAGGGAATTTGTTGGTATTTGTCAGTGTAGTATCACTTATTCCAGCAAAATTACACTGTTCTCTGCTGAATAAAAATTTAGATTGAAGTGGCTATAATCGAGAATCTAAGTCTTCATTTATCACCTGAATGAGTATCTAAAAACTTAAAAAGCTGCGCACTGGTCCAAGCACTTTCTCTTTTTATATGCATGTATATGAAACAATCATTAAAGGTTTTTATGGCAAAACATTTACTTTTCCATCTCTAAATAATGACATTTCCATGGTAGTCTTGTTATCTTCAAAACTTTTACCCCAGCTTTGCAGGATTTCTTCCATACCACAACAATGCTGACCTAAAACTATTAAAATAAACTGTTGAACTCAAAATCAAAGCAAAAATCATTCTCTAGGGGAACATGCTGCTTTGAGAAGCACAGCATCAGAATGGATAAAAAAAATTCCTGATGCAACTCTTAGGGAGTGACTCGGTTCTTTCATCCTATAGCAATAGCCTGCAGACAGTAAGCCATGTGTGATTGCACAAGTCATGGTACTAACTTCATATTTTATTGCCTATTGCCAACACCGTATGACAGGATCCATGCATTCCCTGACAGTACAGCCTAATGGAAGTGGTTCTTACCTCAACTTAGTGGTTGGCAATAGGCAAAAGAAACTGGTGTTTCTTATGCTGATGCAAGTTAAAATAAGGTAACTAATTTTCTAATCATGTCTGGCTTTTTCCAGATACAGAGAAAGTATATTCAATAATTTATTAAAATGCTTCAGGTAAAAAGATCAAGTTTAGTAGAATTGACAAATATGGCATCAAACACCGTGTCAGTAAAACTCAACAGATTTTAAGTGTTTCTCTGAAAAGACACTCTTTTGTCACTTTTATGTTTATATTCTATAAACAAACTGTTTCTCTTACATGGTTTATACACAAAACTGATAGAAATGAAGAATATCTGAGTCCTGGCTAGTTATCTTAACTAACTAATGTTCCTTCACCAAGTTTTAAGCTACTGCTTTTCTATCCTTATTATAACAAACATCTTCACATTTGAAATAATAAAATGCCATGCATTCCAAAAGACAAAACCAGAGCTTAAAAAAAGCTCAAAAAAGATTTTGCACAGTTCATGTGTCAGACAAACTTGTACAGGCTCAAATTGCAACAGGAGACAAAGTTCAGAAATTCCTAGAGCTCTGTACATATGCATTCACTGAAGCCCTCTGTAATTCTTGAGTAATATAGGTACAGGGTTGTACAGACACAGAAGCAACAATAGGCATTTTATAAAAATTGTCTTTACTAGCAGTTTGAGAACACACAAGCAAGCAAAGTTAGTACGAATTCTGCATGCAAATTCCAAAGCTATTTCAGTCATGGGAACAAAAACATGGGTCGGTCATGTTTTTGAGTACGATGTAATGAAGTGACTCATAACAGAGACCAACTACAAATTAGCATGGCATTGCAATGACATGAGTACTAAAAATGTGAGAATTATACACAAATGTTGCTATGTCAAAGAGAAACTCCAAGTTCAGTTAGCATTCTCTGCACAAATAGATGTGTGTATGTATACATGTGTGAACATCGCATATGCAGCACCCCTCGCCCCTAGAAAAACATTTGAACATCATTTGTTTTTTATTATAATGGACTGCCCTGTGCCTCTCAAAAATGCACATGACTCCCAAAACTCTGGCTTCTAGGAGGGCTGCAAAATGATGGAGACTGAAGTCGTGCCTCTGTTCCAGCCTTAGGATGTTGATCCTCCCTCCATCCCCAGCCAGACCACTGTGTGAGGTGACGTGCCGCGAATGCCTGTGCTTCTTTGCTGAAGGAAATATCGTAAATATTATTGCTGTTGCACACTGAACAAGCTGTTTTGTACACGTCCTGGGTCTCACGGAATGGCAAGGTAACAAAGTGTTTTTCCATAAAGTGCTTGAATGAGCACTTATATTTCTTACATTTGTTTTGAAGTTCTAGACAGAACTGTGATATAATTCATAGTGATAGCAATGCCAATTACAGTCTTGATATAACTCAAAATATGTAAGATCGAGATTATATTTATAATTTTGCTTCAAAATTGCATCAATATGCTTCCAGAGGTACTATAAACATCAAGAATAACTCTAATACTTTGACACGTGGAATGGTTTTTTAGGTCTGTTTTTTTAGCAGAGGGATTCCAAAGAAACATAAACTGAATTCCTGAACTGCTTTTCTTTTTCTTGCACATATGGGCATTAAGCAATGCTAGACACTGAATTTAACTGTAAACTGGTAATTTTTTAATTTACCCACAAACTATTTCATTGAGGCACATTAGACTCATGTTTTTTATACAGACAGACACCAAAATACTTAAGAACAAAACACTTCTATTTTCACTTACTATCATTGTGTAGAAGTCTGCAGTTCTGTATAGTCAGTACTTTGAATGGTAAGAAGCATATTTGAAATGCTTTTTCTAAACTGAGCTGAAACAATAAAATTTTAGCTACTATCCATGAGAAGAAAGGGCCCAGCTTTTAGTAACAAAAATAAGCATCTTAGATGATCATTATAACAAATGACTTTAATATATTTCATTGAGACACTGTTTTAACATGAATTCTGAGGAGATTATTGCAGTTAAACATCAGTATTTTCTGTGTATTTTTGTCTAGGTTCTTGAGAAAGGCCTTATGCAGTACTGGGATAACAGACTTCAGAACACAATCAAGTGACTATAAGATATTCACTGAGATATCTTTCTGAGACAATATTTAATTGATTCTTAAGCATGGCAACAGGAGATCTTTTTTATTTAAGCTGCTGTGTTTTCCAGAGAAGTTTGGTCAAGTAACTCAATTTTCTTACCACCTGTGGGAATAGACATATAAATGCATCTTGTAAGTTCTTGACAAGTGTTAAATCTTTATATTCTCATCAAATCCTGCTTTAGAAAAAAAAAAAAAAAAAGTGTTTCTCTGAAGTCCCCTTGGATTTTCATTAAGTTCTTATTTTTCAATTCCTCTTTTAAAATAGGTCAGCCATGCTAGGCCTTTCAAATGACCTTGTCTTAGTTGAGCTAAGAGGACTGCTAAGGATCTAGACACCTGTGAAATACCACCATGTTTGAATATAGTTTGATAAGATCATAGAATCATAGAATCAATATGGTTGGAAAAGACCTTTAAGATCATCAAGTCTGTAAACCCTTCGGCACCATGCCTGCTAAACCATGTCCCAAAGTGTCTCATCTACAAGTTTCTTGAACCATGCAGGGATGGTGACTCAAACACTTCTCTGGGCAGCCTGTTCCCGTGCTTCACCACTCTTTCTCTGTAGAAATTCTTCCTAATGTCTAATCTGAACCGCCCCTGCTGTGACTTGAGGCCATTTCCTCTTGTTCTATCTGTAGTCATTCTGCAGAAGAGATTGATACCTGACTCACTACAACCTCCTTTCAGATAATTATGGAGAGCAACAAGGTCTCCCCTGAGCCTCCTCTTCTCCAGACTAAATTCATTATTATTGTAATTATTATTATTATTATATTTTGTTTGCTCTTGGTTTCTTTGATAGGTAGATTTTTCTCTTCAGCAGAAAATGGATGCTTCATATCAAAATATCAAGGCAATACGTTGTTCATCTCAATAAGAATCTTCATTGTACTGAGATGACGCAAAAGTTCCCACTTGGTAAACTGAGAAAATACATTAAAAAGATCGGTTAAGTAAGTCAGTTGATACTGAATTGCTATTACGTGATATTAATAAGAGATTATCATAAAAACATGACAAGTGTTACCTGGCTGTGGTTCAGGAAGTACAGGTCAGTGTCACATTAGAAGTCTTTGTGGCACAACCATGTTGTTTTAAGTTGGGAAAGAACTTCTGCAGGAGTTTAGTAAAAGTTTTTGTCATTATATGTCAGCCTGCACAGGTCTCCAAAACTTTAATGTCTCCTGAACCTCATCCTCTGGTTGAACTAAGGAGTTTGTCATGTGGATGTTTTTAAGTTACTTCGCTAAAAGAGTGCCGGGAAACAGGAAAAAAAATCACATTTGAGATGGATACTTCTGAAAGGAGAAATCTGGGAGTGTAAAATAGTTTTGTAGTGCCATTAGAATGATGTCCAAACAAGCTTCTGTGTGCTTTAAAGCCTGAAGCCCATGATGGTGAATCATTTCAAGAGACAGAGCTGTAGAGGGGTAGTTATGTTTGGGATTCATATCAGAGAAAGCTTCAGCATGACAAGATGATGGATCAGAGCCTCCAGTGTTTTACCATCAGGCAGTGATCACTTGTATGCTCCATGAAACTGTTGGCCTCCATAGTCTCCCCTGTTGCTAAAGGAATAAGTGTTCTAGGGGGACCGCAAAACAAGAAAAAAAATGACAGGAATGTAACTGCAGCTAAGTGAAAGTCAGTTAGACAATTCAGAGCCTCCAGAAAGATGGAGTTACTGCACTGCTTTTGGACCTGAGAAAACTGTAGTCATTGGTGGCCATTTAGTGGAGTTAGCCCTTCACCGCCCAATAACTCAGAAATTCAGTGCTGGGAATCATATTGACCAACTCCTGACCTTCCCATTCTGGAGCTGTCCTGACTTCTGAATGGTTAATACACATGGTTCTTACTGACACCTGGGCTTATAACATAGACAGCAATACTTGCTTGTGGCCAAATGAGGTTGTAAGATAGCTTGGTCAGTGAGGGCGTAGTATCTCTTGTCTTTGTCCTGTGAGTCATTGTGGTACAAGTGTCTCTAGTTAGGCACGAACCTTACCTGCAGTCACATAAAATCTGCCCAAATGCATTTATTTGCAAGAAAAATGCCATATATAAATGACCTGGATAAATCATAACAAATCTTAGTCCAAAATATACTTACCAGTACTGTTCCCCTCACCTAATTTACGTGTTTCTAGTGCAGATTTGTGCCTGAACAAGCCAGCACCAGCATTCTAATTGTTCAGTGTGAGAAGCAGACATTGCTACTGGCATGATCATCTGCTCTATTTAGATGTCCATGTTAGATGAGATGAATTGCATCACAGAAATGACTTATTCCCCTCAGCATCCAAAGAAAACCTAAGTTTACTTTTCATCAGAGGAATCCCCCTATGCTTTTGAAGTCCAAGAATATCTTGAGTACTACAGTACTTGCCCTAGACATCCATAGTGTCACCCTACGCTTGGTTTCTTTATGTAAAATCTGTGTGATAATTTAATGGCCTTAGTTGGGTTTTTCTTTGTGTGACATTTGTTTGCTACAGAGTTATGTTTTGTGGGACATTCCTTGTTAAACTACTAATTATATATATATATATGTATGTATGTAAATATATACATCATTTGTTACATCACTTCCATGAAACCGTATAATAACCTGCAAAGGCAGGTTGTCATAACCTTCCAAATGGAGGCTACCCATAAGCTGTGTCAGCATCCCTGAGCACCACTGCAATATTTCCTAATGACAGCTGGATACTGTGCTTGCCTGCTGTGCCATAAGCTGCGTTCCACGGGTGGGAGAATGCAGTTTCCCTGGCTCTGTGATCTCCTTAACCCTGCTAGGAAGTAGCTGCCTCTGCCACTCAAAGGTTGAAACCTGATCTGTCATGTAGCTGAGGCTTGATCCATTAATTACCTCGAGGATTATATCTAAGGCCTTCAGCTGGCTTTTGAAATGGTCTGGAGCCAAAAAAAGGAGAGAGGCATGAACCTCCTTAATCTACAAAAGTCTGAAGTTAGACAGAGTAAGGTGCTACGTTTTAGGTCATGTGAATTTTGTTTGTTGTCCTCACATACAACTGCAGTTTCATTGAATTATAGTAAGCCCAAGTGGAGCTCAACAGCACATAGATCATTGCTCTATGGCTTTTGGAAAAGCTAAGTGAATTTGAGTCATATAAAATATCAGAAAGTTATATGTCTACATTGACATTGCTCTTTTAATATCATCTGTATCTACTCTGAGTGACAATCTGTTTAACTACCACCTGATTTTTGGTTAATGAACAGGTAAAACGTTCTTTTTGCTAACAGAAAAGTTGGTTATTATATGGTTGAATTCTTGATGGAGTGGTCTGTGGTTAATCTGGAATCCTAGAGCAGAAAAGATTTTGAAGAAGGTAATAGCTGGCTGTCTGATACAGTCAAAAATTAGTTGTTGTAACTGTAAATCTCTGCTACAGGAGAGCTGACATCAGACTAGCCCAGGTAAGATATAGTCTACCTTTAATTCCCTCCTTTTAGTGCCCTCACTCTAAACTTCCAATTATGTGTATTATAGCATGAGACAATTTTATATGCCCTTCTAATCTTGGCCAGGTAATATTACCTATCTGTATATAGCATACACAGATGACCAAGCAGCCCCTAAGCTTTTATTCCCACAAACCTGAAAAGATCTTAGAAGATACACGGACAGTGGCTATGCAACTGTACATAAAATTAGGCTATCATTTTCTGTAAAAAGTTTACATTTCTTCTCATGCTGACACCTGACAAGATAACACTGTCATGAGGTAATTGTAGAAAAAGTTTCTCAGGGAATTAAACTAACTCTCTGAGATCATACTGTGGGACAACTCAAACTGATCACTAATTAGAAGTGGGTGCAAGGGTATCTTCAAAAGCATGGAAAGGCTCAAGGAGAACTTGATCACTTCTCAGTGAAGATCAGATTCAAACAGGATTTGGAGAACCTCAGCCTTGAAGTTTTTATACTTATACCAACTTTTGGGTTAGTACCTCCTTCGTGTTTACTCTCTAACTGTTTCTTTATTTATTCTGCCATACACTCTAGACAATGTTTATTTTTTCCTCTTTGATTCATGCAAAGAGGCAAACTCAGAACTCATAGAGGAGGGTAAGATTTTTTTCAGCTAATCATGATAGTTTTGAATTATTGAAGCAAAAAAAAAGGTTAAAATCCTTGCATTAAATTAGATGTTAAGATACTACTTTTTTTCCTCAGAAACTGAATAGATTGATTTAAATTTCAGGTTTTGCATAGATATATATCTAAATGGTGAAAGTGGGCATTATATTTTGGAAACACATATGAGAAATGAAGATATCACAACTGACAAAGTTTTATTTCACCCAGGAAGGGATAGCTATAAAAACAAAGCCTACCATAAAAGTGGATGCTGTGGTGCACTTGAAAATCGAGATGAATTCAGCAGATTAGCATTGCCTATCTCTAGTAGTCTTGCAGTCACCTTGAATTTAGCGCTGGCCATGAAACAGTGGTAGAGTCAAACCCCGTAAATATTTATTTAACTCCAAGGTATTAAGACTAATCTCCTCAGTTTTCCCCTCACACAGATGTGAAATAGTTGGCACATGCAAACTCTGTGTCGCTACTGACAACCCAAGAGACTATAGAGATATGTTTATAAAGGAATTTGCATAAGCAGTTACAAAATAATTATATTTCTGTTTTGATATAAGAGAAAAAGTTTAAACATCACAATGTGATGACTCTTTGTTGAATGCTGCTATACATACTGCACAAAGGCTGAGCGTCGTGTGCCTCACCGTGTCATTTCATGGGGAGAATTTTGTGCTGAGGATTCCTGTGCGGTGCTCAGCAGCAAACACATGCTTGGTGGAGTTTCACTGGATCAGTTTTACATCAGCTCAGAAAAAAAATAAGTGAAAGAACATGGTCCAAATCATTATTTATTTTTCCCTACACCAGCACAGCTTCTTTAATGTTTAACAGTTATATACCCTGGAGTTGTGCCACTCATCTTAACTCTTCTTTGCCCGTTTCCTGCAGTGCTTCCACGCCAAAGCTCCGAGCTGGGACTCTTGTGCGATTCAGATAAGTCCTCCAGGTACTCGGATCTGCACATAATAAGCTCTCTGCTCCCATACCTGTCTTGTTCTGCTCCTTCAGCACATTCCCAAGACTCAAGGAGAGAAAAAGGCCACCGTGTCTCCCCTTCCAAGTTTATATGCAGTGTGGCCATAAGCCAGTTGTCCCGTAAACTCTGTAGGCTTTTGATGAGGTCCTTACCATGAGCACGACCCCTGCAAAGGTGCCTCATGCTCTGTACATCTTACAGAAGGTGGAGGGAACTGAAACAGGCTTCTCCAGAGCTCTGACCTTATTTGATGTGTCAGTGTGCTACAGTTTACGATATGTAGTAAGGTTAGCCATGTATTCACGCATGGGGTGGCCACTTTTATTTCATTGTGTTGTCAGTGGATGTTGAAAAAACATAGTGATTGCAAGGACACACAGCATGTGGGGGTTCCTTTCAAAATGTAGCCTCATCTAAAGCGATATGCCTACTTTGGGTCATTGACAACTATAGTCATTACTAATGTATCAAGTAAAATTACATATATATATGCATATATATATATATATAGTTAAATGATGACACTAAAAAATAAGTGGAAACATCATCTGCTCTCTTGAAATCAAAACCGACATTTTTGCATTTTTCACTGAAATGCAGCATTTTTTCACAGATTATGTACCTCTAATTATTTCTTCTTTAAAAATCACAGACCATTCTCTTATTATTTAAAATGAAAAGCCAAAATGATTCATTAAAAAAAAATCAAAATAAGCCGTTGATGTTACTGAAATGAAACATTTCAGGTCTCTTTATATTGCTTCCATATTTTTTTCAGTTGTAGCTATTTGCCAAATTGCACCCATAACAGTTCTGGTTGCTTTAGAATCGTACTTTCAGTCACTTTTCCAATAATTGAAAAAATGTATTTATCTACTCCTGCTGTTATAACAATAAGGGACAAAAAAATGCAGCAGAATAATAGACAGCTTTCACAAGTAACAGTACTTCTGTTTCACGAAAGTAATGCAGTAGACATTTTTCCAGGCTGTCTGCTAAGTGTCTACACTTAATCACGAGTGCTACATCTAAACGCAAGTCCTTCACACCTTATTTAAAGCATTCCTTCGGGACTTCAGTTCAAGTTCCTTCTTACTTGAGATAGATTCTGCATTTGGATCTCAAAAACTGCATCCCCATATGAATACTTCAGTGATTTCTTTCTTTATCAGAACTCATGCAGCTTCCTCTTGAAACATCTACTGCTGCTGTCCCATATTGTAAGCATAGTTCAGTAAATAGGGCCTAGGGGTTTGGGCAGTGGTTTTATGTGTATGAGCTAACTTTTAATCCAGGAGGTGCCTTGCTCTCCCCAGAAACTTCATCCTTCTTGAAACCAGCACCTACATTTTCTCATGAAAGGCAGATTAAAGCTTCTATCTTGTTAATATTGACACACAGACTGAACCCTGCAGGTGTGAGTGACGCTGTTCTGGTTATGCTAGTCATCTAAAGAATATGCATAAATCTTTGCAGGATTGGGTCATTTGTTACACATAATATACCCATTCAGATAAATACACCCATATAGATGTAGATAAATGCCACATTGTTAGAATGATGGCCAGATTACTGTTGTAATTCTTAAAAAATATACTTACGTGATAATGGAAGGGGACAGATGAACATTTAAACCTTTGGTATGAATTTCTGCTTATAATATGACAAAATTAAAGACGATATCAATTCTCCTTCTGGAAAAGAGTTGCAGAGTACATAATTTATACTATTTTCCACACATTTCTTATGTGAGAGAAAGCAATGTCTTCTGTTTATCCACAGAACAGGCAGACAGCACGAAAGCCATCTTCTCATACAATTTGCCAGAATGGCAATACCCCAGTTCTCACACAGGTTTTATCTTTAAAAGTGAAATGCCGTTTTATTGCCTCAGTCAAGTCAATTTCCTTCTTCATTCTAAACATTATTAACAAAAATATTATCAGGAAAGATACTAGTCATCCTCATTTTGGAGATTTTTTTTTGTGGGCTGTCTCTCACAGAGCTTGCAAGTGTGACTTGGTCTGCAGGTTTTTAAGGACGGGCACCTCCATTCATGGGAAATTGAACGGACAACACATGGTATCACGCCAAAAATGACTATTAGGTCTTGGAGTAAGTATTGTAGATCAGTTCCGTTCAAGGATCTGTGGAAAAATTGATTACAATTGATTACACATTTTTGTGATCTCCAATGCTGAACGTTTGTAGCATTTTTAATTATTATTTTGCTGATGAAAACTGTCTGTGCTTGGTATCTTCAAGTTGTTTTTTAAATCTCACTGAAATTATATACGTTTGCTTGGGCTAATGTTTATGTCAGCATTTATTCTCAAACCCACCCCCTCACAGAGAACATCTGTGAGAATGACCATGTTACTCATGTAAATACAAGTGAATTAGCTTAGACATGCTAGTAAAGCCTTTCAGAAGCACGTTTCTACTATACAACTCAGCGGAAGTGCTCAGCTTCTGAAATGCCTGAAAGAGCTAGAACTTTGGGGAATTCTTTTTGTTCCTTTAAGTATGTTTGGGACTATTTATTTTCTGTATTTCCTATCTTACTTACTCCAAGTTTCATTATACTCATTCTCAGGAAAACTGCTCTCTCATTTTTTTCTTAAAAATTAACATAAAACAGGCATTTCATTATAAAATGATTAAATTAAACATCCAGCCCACTCAAATCTAAAGGCAAATGATATAGTCTCTAGTGGGAACATGGAGCTTTCCCCAAAAACACAGCTCATGGTCTGGATACTGCCCTTCCTGAACCATGTGCAGCCACTTACATAATCAAAGTGTACTACCAACATTTTAGCATTCATACAAACTGGAAATGCCTACAAACCAAGAGAGCAACAGACAATCACTGAAATCCCCAAATTTTCCAGCCTTGCAGAATCACAGGATGATGGGAGGTAAAATTTTCACTAATGCAAAAGCGATTCCTTAGGCTGCCATGGTGCTTTGTGACCGGGCGATTCTGGAAAAAAAAATCCCCCCAAACAGGATTTGTCAGTTCCCTGTTGGCACGGCTCCTTTTGTTCATCAAAATGTTTAGCAAGATTATCTGAAGAAAAAGTGAAACAGGAGAGCAGCTAGCACAAAAAGATCCTTAAGTAACATTTGATAGGCTTTATTCATGAGAGAAAGGTACCATTTTGTCTGAGACTGGAAAAAAAAATCAATAAAGATCTTAATTTTTGTCATTTATTTTTGCCATTTTACCTATTACCCCTACAGAAAGCCTCAGAAAACAAACCAAAAAATATTACTATTTTCCTTTCAAGTGCAAAGTGTGAATGATTCTGTTTCATTACGAATTATTCCTTCCACGGATTAAAGTCCAAGAGCTGTAATAATGTTTTTGCACTGAAATATGTATACATGAACAAATCAGCAAATAAAAATGATCATTGGCTGCAGAGCAGATGTTAACAAAGTTCTTATGGTACAGAAGTGAAAATGATATCAGAAACATTTGCAAAAACCCTACGATTGGCAACCATCAAAAGCCAAGAGATTCGTATTTAATGCTGGTATTTTGCTCCGATTCAAATATATAAAAAGAGAGACACCATATGCTCAGGGGTGGGAATGGGGTGGATATACCAAAGTAAATTATAAAGATGGTTATAATAACTATTGCAGAATTGATCCCAGATGAGATGCTGCTGAATGTACTTTGATGTAAATGAGGTGACAGAAAATATGTAATTAAATATATAATTAGATCTTGGAAAGTGCCATTGAAAGATATTATTGTGCATGCTACTAATTTTCTGAGAAATATTAGCAGGTGTGAGCGTGTTGCATTTTGTTTAGCAAGGTATTTACATGTACATACAGCTTAGAGCATGTGAGGTTTTTTTGCTTTTAACTCAGTTTTTCTACTTGAATTTGCACATGTATTTAAGTCTTTTACCAGTTCGACTTGTATTTTTTCTTGATTGCATTTGTATTCTTTCTTTATTGTGTCTATTAAAAGATGACATAGAAGAGAAGAGTCAGACCCTTTGGTATTTTGTACCTCGCATTAAATGTTTCTTGAACTGTTTTTTTTTTTTTTTTTTTTAGCACAAGCTTAAAATAAAACCTTTGTATTTCAGTTGCAGGGTGGTCTGTTTTAGATTATTTAATCCTTCTTGAGTGGATTATGATAGATGAAAGGAAAAAAAATCTCAGGCGTTGTGAACTCTCAAAGAAGGTATAGGTGTTTTACTTCCGCCCCCCACACACAAATATAAATTACTCCAAAGCTCATTTCTGTACTATCTGAAAATATTTGTGAATTTGAGACAGTTTCCAGCAAATGGTGGAATGTCTCATTTTGGACAACTAGAGCAAAGACACAATAAATACTTCCAAAGTGAAACAAAGACTGGTACTTCACATCTAAATGGTGCTTTTGATTAGAAACTGATTAAAGGGGTTAGAAATTTTGATTAAAAAAAATAGTAAACATTTTTCAGCACAACTGAAATTACTTTTCTTGCATATTTTGGCTGGGCCGCCAATTAAAAATCCAGTATTCGTGCATCAACACAGATTTTTTTGTTGTTATTTCCCAGTTTTCATCATGAGTTGATTTCTAGGTGAAACTGTTACATAACTGCAATTTGGATATCTTTATTATCAATAAAGGATAAGCATTCTTTTTCCTTTTAGAAATGATATTCTTATCCGTAAAAAAAAGCATCTTTTCTGTATGAGAATAGTTAAATATTTTAATTTGCTTATGTAGATGAACTCTTCAACTTCATAATATTTTCTACACGAAAATTAGTACTAGTGTACAAATGTACTTGGTTTAAAGGCATATCTTGAGATAAACCAGTGAATGCTCATGTTTAAGCAGAGCCTTAGAAATTTTGTGTATGCCTGTTAGAGCATCTATCTATTGAAAAACTGTGTAAAAGCAAAATGATTCTTTGTGCACACAAACTGTTTTTAAAGTTCAATAAGGTTTCTTTAGGTTAATTTTTTTTTCAAAAGATCCACAGCATGGAGGTACATTCTAGTGGAAGGGAAAATTCTGAATTCAGTTATACAAATGTAAAATTAGCTGTATACAATTAATACGCATTTAGTTGCGCTACTCATAAAGTTTTAAAAGACACGATCTTTAAGTGATTCAAAATACGATCAAAAATCATTCAGAGGGTGAAGCTTTTATTTAGTTCTAGGCCAACAGTAATTTTACAAGTCATACAGAAATGTCATACTATAAGCTGCACTGTTCACTGACTTCATGCACCAGAATCTTATAGACATAATAAATGTGAGGTTTTCTTATCCAGTTTTATCATGCTTTGATCTTACGCAGCTTTTTGAGTTCTGCAATGTTAATGTGTTAATGTTTCAAGCACAAAACATGGATAGTAGCAGCAGATACAGGGTGTTACTGTGTCACCTTGCGACCGTACGTGGATGCATCTTTCCCACGTTACAGATCCGAGGTCTGCGCTGGAGACACACGCAGATGCAGACACAACTTTTGTGGATGGCACTCATCAGACTGTGCAATACTGTGGCATTTAACTATCGATGCACACAGGAAGGAGCAGAGGAAAAGTGAGAGAAGCAAAGCAAGAAGATGACACCATTTCAGCAGCTTAAAAATCTCTCCAAAATGTGTTTGCTTTCAAAGAGTAAGCACTTTAAGGGAGATACAAAGACTTAGGGAAGAGCAGATGAGAAGGTGCAGAGAGCACCTCCAAGAAGAGAAAACTGCAACGGGAAGTTTCTGCTGAGAATACTGAGCCTGCTCCTCCTCTCGCAGTTAAGCAAAGCTGGTGTAACAGCACTGACACTAACTATGAATAAGGGGTCCTCCTTTAGGAAAAGGAAACTCCCTTTTCCCGGCATCAAGATCCAACCTCTTGAGGGATATGAGATAATATTAGTGAATCAAGACAATGAAAAGAACATGGTGGAATGTATGTATACACTCTGAAACTGTGTCTCCAAACATACATGTTTAGACATATATATCATTTTTTTCCAGGCATCCACCCATCTTTGCTCTTTTTGACCCTGTGGAGAAGGAGACTAATTTCAGTTTTCTTTAGTCGTGAAAGAAATATCTATGGGACAGGAAGAATCCCCTCACATGGGGTCAAAAAAAGCAAAGATGAATCCCTGCAAAAAATACTGAGGTATCAGGGCTACCTTACTTAGTAACCCAGCCATTACAACTGTTCCAACATATGTGTCTTTCTGAGATGCCTCGTGGCAATGGAGCCTCTCTTTCCCCACCTCACTCACGCTCTTTCCCTCTCTTGTCCACCTGTTGCTTTCATTTTTCTTTCCCTCCTTCCTAGGGTGTCTTTTTGATCAACCTAAGTTGTGTCTAGAATGAATTGTGGTGCGCGTACGTTGGGAGTTTGTCCATGCAGACACCAAGGGTATTTTGTACTTATTAAAGTATCACAAATGTATACGTGTACACAAGTAGTTAAAGAGAAACAGGCAAGAAAACAGGCAGCCATACGGAAAGAGCAAGAGAGGACAGCACGGGGAAGCAGGGCAGCAGGGAAACAGAGGAAGCATTGTCTGATTTGTAAATGTTATTCCAGGAGGAATCCTCATGTTTTCTGTCCTCCTCCTCAATGATGTAAGTGGTAATCATATCTATGTGGAAAGCGTTTTACTTCTCTTTTACTTGCATTTCTCAGAAATGCAGGAATTTCTTCCTTTGGCTGGGAGTCTAAAGCCTCTTGACCGAAACAAGGAGAAGCTCAGTTTAATTGGAGGCTAGATGATACATTCTTGTGACCATGGCCATGAAACTTAATGCTGGGGGTGGCTATCATCACTAACAGCGTTTTGTACACAAACATGAGCTTTGGGACTCTGTGGCTCTGCTGAGACACACAGATTTCTTGTATAAACCTATGACAGCAAGGCTGGTCTGTGTGCAAGAGAACCAAAGTTTTCCAATTGTAACATGCAGTAAAGAGGGAGTCGGTTACCCAGATTTCTCCTTACAGGGATAGTATTGATTCAAACAGGATTTGTATATGTCATCCTTAATAAGTAAAGTATTGGGCAAATGGAATTCAAAAATTTCATATACCAGGCAACCGTATGTTATTCTTGGCTAAGCTTGCTTATGATATAAACCAAAATATTGTGATAGATTTTTTCCATGAGACGGCAGCCCAGATCATTTTACATCACACTGCAAGCAAAGCGCTTGGAACATAAGAATAATTCAACCTGTGCAATACATTCTTAATTTTATTCACTTCTTAACAACAAGTCATGATTCTAGAGCATCCTGGAACCAAAGATTGCTGAGCATATCCAACACTATTAAAAATGTAATTAAGCAGAGATAAACTGAACTTTGTCATCGTGGGGAGCGGTCTAGTCCTGCCCAAAGAAGTTCGTGGGTGAGCAGGGCACTGAATCGACTGCTGGGTCAGGAGATGTATGTGCATAAATACACAGCCCTCGCTCCCTGAATCCTTGGACCTGCTGGAATTGTTGTCAATCATGCCTGTGACACAGCCTGCAGCTTTTCCGTGGCTTTTTTTTCACCAGGATCTGGGAGGGCACCTTTCTCCATACAGCACAGAAAACACTGGTTCGCTACGACTAGCTTGCAGTTTTGCTGGGGCGTGTGCAGGGACACGACGAGTCTGACTTCAGCTGTAGGAGCGATGCAGGATTGAGCTTGGTCAGTGCGCAAGTGAAAACACCTGTTAACAAATCACAGAAACTAAATCGTAAATATCACTCACCCAGATGAAAGTGTTTGGGAGAAAAGGAAGCAAGTTTTGTGCTATTTTGTTGTGTGTTTTTGGGGGGGTTGGGTTTTTTTCTTTTTTTTTTTTTTGAAAAGGTCATACTGGGTGGTAGCACACAAGCATTGCTAGGGAGGTGCCATCACATCCATCCGAATGGAAGTGAGAGTGTTCAGAAAAGCACATTGTTCTCCTAGGAATCTATTTACAAATTCCCACTGACGTGAATAGCCCTTCATTCCGATGGGAATTTGTGCCGTCACTTCAGATGTTATGCACATAAGTTAATTTCACACTGCTTCAGAGCTTTGTTTTCAAGTGACCAGAAGGGTTAAGGACTGAGAAGTAAACGCTTGCCAACCACCTCAACCCAAATTAAGGGTACGGGCTTCTTTTATGGCAGGGAGGGCAGGTGGGTGGACGATGACTAGGGAGAGAAAACCACGCGGCCTGGAAATAAAGTAGGCTCTTGTGTTTCTAGAGTCTAAAGACGCTTTCTAACGGGACCGCTGCCAACTTTGGAAGAACATCTTTTTATGGAAAAAATATGCCAGTAACAATGGATATAAAAAACAGAGCCAGTGTACCCTCTATACATCCACTTGATATAACGCACGATTAATTGTTGGGAGCACTGGACCTTCAGGAATGTGCTAAACATTGGAGATCCAAATTTAGCCTTGGTGGCACGAAGCGAGATTTCCTTTTGTATCGCGTGGTCCCCAGGACGCCTGATTACAACAGCGCTCAACCTGGCACTAGAAGATGCTACCTACAGACTGGGCACAGTTTTGTTTACATGTGACAAACCGCATTTGGGTCTGCGACCATCATGAATAGCTGTACAGATTTTGGTGCCAGGCCTTCAAAACATTTTATTTTAATAGATTTAATGCCTTTTGTTGCTTTGGAAAGAGAAAAAATGAAATTTTTATAGCAGATGACAATTTGATTATAGTTGTCACAAACATAATTTTAAGGGTTGCATTCTCAATTACACTATGGCCTCATTACATTTCCTGGCCAGATTAAGAGTGCCTTAACTTGGTGTAAATGTAATTATGAAATGTAATTTGCTTCTCCCGTTATATATAATAATATAAAGAGGGCCTTATCTGTGTAGTACTCATCCAAACAGGGAAATGGAATAATTAACGCACAATTAAAACATCTATCTGGAATGCTACACTAGCAAAGCTGTCACTATAGGTATATGGATCATTTTTTCCCACATAAAAAGACTCTTAGTCTAAATAGAAGTGGAACTCTAATGATTACATTGGTAATACGTTTACCGAGATTTATTGGCGTGCTGGAATGCATTCGTTTCCATGGTATCTAAACGGCAAAGATTCTAGGAACAGAGTAAAGGGATCAGACTTCAGAAGTTTCAACAGAGTGGAAAAACACTGAAAGTATTCTCCGGCAAGCAGGGCTTTGCTTTGTTTTGTTTTGCTGTCCAACAAGCTGCCCCTCTATTCGTTTGCGCCCTTCGGGACGGCATCTCGTGCACCGGGAGCGCTCCCGATCCCTCGCCGCGGCATTCGCGGACACCAGCACGGTTACACGTTAGCCAAGGAGGGGACGTGGTGGACGGAAGGGATTTCGCGCAGCTTCCCGGGCGCCGCCGCTCGCTCGCTCGCTCGCTCGCATGCCGAAGCGCTGATGCACGTCGCCTGCCCGCCCGCTGCTGCTCCAGTAACTCTTCCCCTGAGTTCCCTGTTTCATTCCGTAGTTACACATTAATGAGGCCGGCTAATTAGTAGCGGGGCCGCGGTGGCGGGGCAGCCGTGCGCGGCTCTGCGGGACGCGCCGGCGGCTCGCGCGGAGCCTCATCCCGGCTCAGCACCACTTCCCTCCACGCCGCCCCTCAGCCTTGGGGCACCCCGCTCCAAGGAGCAGCACGCCTGCGTGCCTGGAAACTTGCACTCCGCGCTCTGCCCGGACACTGCGCTTCGACCCGAGAGCCCCGAGAGCGGGGCCGCGGCCCTGCGTCCGCCCACGGGCCGCTCTGCCGGAGGCGGCGGAGGGCGCCTCGGACGCCAGCGGCCGTTGGGGCCGTTGGGGCCGTTGCGGCGGGCGCGGGTCCCCGCGGGGCGGGGCGGCTGCTGGGAAGGGGCCGCGCGGGGCGGGGCGGGGCGGGGGTGGGAGGTGGGAGGGGAGCCCCCGGCCCGCCGCGGGGCGGGGCGGGACGTACCAACACCGCCTCCCCCGGGGGGGGCTCGGCGCCCCCTCCCCGCGGCTCCTCGGCGGGGCCGGCCGCGTTGCCAAGGGGACCCCCCCGGCGCGGCGCGAGTCGGCGGCGCGGGCCGAGACGATTCTCCGCCGGGAGGGGGGCGCGGGCGGGGAGCGCGGACGGGGGGTCGAGGCGGGCGCCCCAGCCCCGCGGCGCGGCGCACGCGGCCCTCCCCCCCGCCCCGCGGCGGGGTGGTGCGGCCCGCTCCGAGGGCGGGGAGTCTCGCGCGGCGCCTCCCTGCTCGGCGACACACGCAGCCGGCGCGGGGAGGAGGCGGCGGCGGGAGCCGGGGCGGCCGCTGGGAGCCGAGCCCGGAGCATGGCCGGGGCTGCCGAGGCCGCCGCCGCTCCCCCGCCGTTGGCGGTCGCTCCTGCCCGCCGGGAACTTTCGGCGGCGGCGCCCGCTGGTGCCTCCCCGCGGCGCTGGGGATGGTGGTGGCAGCGGCAGCAGCAGCGGCGGCGGATCCGCTCGGCGCTGCCCCCCGGGCCGGGAATGGGGCTGCTGGGGCTGCTCTTCTCCCGCCTCTGCTGCAGTAAGTGAAACTTTCCCGCTCGCCGAGGGAGGGGCGGCGGAGGGAGGGCAGCGAGCGGCCGCGGGGCCGCGGCGGGGAGACGCGGCGGAGTTGGGGGAAACTTTGTGTGCGCGCCCGGCGGGGCGGGCGGCCGGTCGGTGGCGCGGTGGCCGCAGCGGCGCTGGGGAAGGAGCAGCAGCAGGAGGAGGAGGGCGGGCCGCGGCGGGGATCGCGCAGGGCTTTCCCGGCAGCGGGAGGATGAGCAGGGAGCGCAGCCGGCGGCCCCGGCCCCTGTTCCTCCTGCGGGGGCAGCCGGGCGGGCCGGGCCGGCCGCCGTGTTGTGGCGCCGTTGCCCGGCGCCGCCGCGCGGGCCGTTAGGCGGCCGTTAGGCGGCCGTTGGGCGCGGGGGGCAGCCGCCCGCCGAGGCGAGTTTGTGCGGCGCGTTGCCGGCGGCGGGGGGAGGCTCCTGCCCCGCGACCCGCGGCCGCTTCCCCCGCTGCTGCCTGCGGGAACGGGACGTTTTGTTTGCCCGGTTTTTGCTGGTTTCCTCCCTCCTGTGGGAAAGGCCGAAGAGAGAGTCTTCATGGGCACAGGGTTTCTCTCCCCTCCAATCACACCCGCTTAGCTCCTCTTTAAAAAAAAAAAAAAAATCTTTATTCCGCTCCGCCCGCCTTCCCTCAGTAGAAAACAAGCAGAGGAGGCAGAAGTTGTAGACTTGACCCAGGGAGGGTTTCGCTGTTTGGGGAGTGGAGTGTAACGTCGCTCTTGGCGGCAGCGGGAGACAAAAAGCAAGCGGAGAGGCGGCTTAAAGGGCAGCTGGAAAACCACCATCCCGCCGCGTGCGCGCCTGAGGAGTAGCTGGTAGGGACTTTGCATCGCAGGATACGCCGTGCCCTCCCCGAACAGGGGGAGGAACGTGCTAAAAGTCTCCGGAGGTTGCTGTGGTGTAAATACTCGGGTGAGGCCACGCACCGTGCCCCGTGGAGCAGCCGTGTTGTGCCCGAGCAGTGCTTTTGCAGGGAGGGAGCTGAGGTGCCGCGGCTGCTGTGAAACTGTCCTCTTCTTGCATGTAATAGTCTCCCCCCTCTGGCAATGATGTGGCGCTCGGAACAGATGATTGTTGCTAATTTAAGTTCAAAACATGCATTTACTGAAATGGAACCCTCTAAAATAGCATCTGCTGTGTCTCTGCTTTCAAAAAGGCTTAGTATGATTCCTTGTTTTGGTGGCAAAACTGGAATTATTTTAACTTGCAGCTAGGGTACTGTCTGGTAAGTAAAACATGCTGGCGAGAAGACAGCCTGGTCCCAGTTGGTCTGAATAACTGCAGTACTACTTATAGCACAAGAGTTCTGCGGGATCAGCTGACTGTCATGTTAGTCAGAGATTTGGAGGTGTGCTTCGTCACTGAAGATGAACATCTTCAATATATGTTAGGGAAGGGGTCTACAAGCTGAATTGCTTATACATAACTTGTTTTTGCCCACAAGTCATGACTGCATACAGTGAGTCGTATTTGATCAAAATAGCATGATTAAATGCATGTATTGAGGGCTTGCTTAGCTTGGTAGCTGGTGATATTGGCAAGGGGATGAGGGTACAACGTAACTATTCATTAAAAATAAGCTGAATTTAATATTAATCCGTGTGAAGTAGACCCTACGTTTAATTTCTTGCAGAATCCAAAGTAGTTGAGTTAATAAAAACAAAACTACTGAGCCCCTATGAGTTAATGTTGATGCAAGGTTATTTTCAGTGAAAAATAACGTGCTAAAATCTATACAATAAATGTAGTATTGTTTAAAAAAGTCATCGAATAGGATGAAGGCTTAAGTAGAACTTGATTTTTTTCAAGCAGCAGTGTATACTCGAGCAGAGATGTCTGCCCTGAAGCTAAGCAATTCAGAGTTCCCCATACTGAGTTTTCTGGTGTCCTGGCAGAAATACAAGGTGACGGAAATTGAGAGTTCGTTTGCACTTGAAATAAACAAAACAGAGGGTTTTGTCTTCTTGCATGTTCCCTGGAGTTACTTGGCTGCATGTCTTTAAGAAGTGTTAAAGACCAATGGTTAATTTTCCCATAAATCAAGTTTGGAGCTATTAGCAAGCACTTATTAGGTGGTATTCAGCTTGATTTGTGGCCAGTTGACTCTCTCAATATTAAGCTGTTGCATTTCAACAGTTTCAGGTTTAAAGGCTGTGTGTTTGTAGTGTTGGCGAAAGTATTTCAGTAGCCTCTTTTTTCCTTCCCTTTGTGCAGGGTGATCTTTGCTCTTTTGAGCTGAAAAAGCTGTAGTTGTGAACCTGGTGTGTCTTTGCTAAGTGTTTTGTTTTCTCATGCGAATGTGAAGATAATAGTAACAATGAAGTTAAGATCATCCATATGCTGTGTCATGTAGCAGGTTACTATTTTAACCTTGATGAGCACGATTCAGATGTCCCTCCTCTTGGGTCCTTTTTGGCATATATGAACTTGTCTGATAGGGCTTCAGAGAATCTGCCAGATATGTTATTATAGGGGCGTTTTTCCAAGTGTAAAACTTCGAAGTCTACTCTGTAGGTGAAAGAGGAAGTCTAAGGAGTTATTGGTGACTCTTGGACTGTGAGGTAAGAGGAAAATAGTTATTCATAAACATCTCAGTGTTTAGATGATGTTTTGCAGGAATTTTCCCACAGCTTTTTCCTTGTCTCCATAATTGCCATTGAGCTTAAAGGGAGAGGGAAGAGAGATGTAGTTACTTTAGACTTTTTTTTCTTTTTTTTTTTTAATGTTGTGCCATATCAGAAATACATTTTGAGGATGTTTAGATCTTGACGGGACCCAAAATTGATGACTGCTTTTGGTTGCCATTATTCCTGCCAGTAGGTTAATGCTTAACCCTGCAAAAGCAAGAATTGAAAACATAACCAAAAATACAATCAGGAAAGCTTCAGTATGAAAATCAGACTTTTACTCAATGATTTTGAATGACAGCTAGAGACAATGATGGGGAAGAGAGAGATTTTGGGTAAATACTGATTTTCATCAAAAATGTCTACGAAGTTCAGCTTAATTTATGGCATGTACAAATATTTCTTCCTGCTATTTCTCTGGCAATGAAGTATGGACAAAGTTTATGAAAGTAAAAGCATTGTCATTTTGAACTAGTGTATATGTATGGCATACATAATAAATTATAACAATCCATGAAATGACTGAATTGACTGTGGCAAGCATTTTCAGCTGTGTATGTGGACATGTGTGGTACTGAATAACAAGATTCTTGTACTTCCAGTGCCTAAAATGCAGAGTTTGCGTACAGTGTTTTTTTTCTAGACTGTTGAAATGTGTGAATTAAAAGTGATTTGAAAAGTAAAAGGAGAAGAAAACAAAAATCTTCAAGAGGTATTTTCAGGGACTTTGAGGAAATACCTTTTTTTCCCCAACTGAATTGTTAGCTCTATTTGGCTGCTTAATGAGGCTGGAAGAGCAATTATTTGTGGGTTGTATGTTTTTAAATTCATGTAGAAAAGACTTCTCTTAAAAGCAGTGTGGAATATAGAACATGGGAGACATGGAGTGGAGTGGAAGGATTACTAAGGAGATTGGATCATAAGTGTGAGCTGGATAAATGCAAATTTGCTTTTTTGCAAAAGAAAGAGATGTAGGTAAAGTGGAAGAGGAGAAAAAAAAAACTCTTAAGTGACTTTTGCCCAGACCTGTTTCTATGTGACTGAGGGCTCAAGCCATGATAAAAATATATGGAAGCTTAGCAGACAAGGTTACTACCTTGGAAATGGGAAATTATGATGGTGTGTTAAAAACACTATAGAAAAACATTTTTCCCTGTATCTAAAACCAACAATAATGGTTATGGAATTCTGGTCTAGATAGAGTTTTAGAATATGTTATGGTGAGATGAAGAGGCTTGGGATGAACCAAGACAATGTTAAGAGAAAGCACAGGAATACCATTGAAGATAGTTGAAAATTTGGAGAGAAGAGGATGTTGGTGAATTAGGCAGGAACTAGGGCAGTGTATGAAACCCTAGTGTGAGGAAATAAATAGAGCAGCTGCACTGGAAGAAATAAGGATGACCTCAAATAGAGGGGAGAGCAAGATCTAAATTGCTTGATAATTAAATAAAAAGAAACCTACAGCTTGCTGAGCTCATGCATCCGAAGAACTCTATGTAGTGCAGTTTTAGTACAAATCTTAAGCTCTGTTTCATTGTGCTTGGTGTCATGTTAGAGAGCTGACTATTGGGCTGTGATGCTTGTGTAAGTTAAATATAGGAAAGTGTGGATGCTGATGTTCTAGTTTTTGCTTAAGTTTATAATTTTTGACTTTTTTTAAGAGTTTTTTCATGCATCTGTAGCATTACATGGAAATAGTATGTTGGAGATGCTCTAACTGTAAGAAGTGTTGTAGAACTTGTAAGAAAAGGTAAAAGCAAATGGCAGGTTGCATACCAATGTCATAATAGTCATGAATTTTAGGATGAATGGAGGAGCGAGGATGCCACTGTTTTTGTTTCACCAATGTGTAAGCTGTATACATATAAAAATGAAATGTACTGTTACTCTTGCTTTTTTGGGGGGACATTCTAAAGGATTATGGTGGTTGTTTAGCCCTTTTTTTGCAGAAAGATTGGGAACAGTGTCTTGCTTTAAAAAGTGCACTTCACTGCCTCCTTAAGTAATAAATACTCTTATATGAAGTATGAAGATTGATTGATACTGGACCAGAGAGGACTCTGTCATGGTTTATTTCTTGTAAAATACCCTTGAAATTTAATTAAATGTCCTTTCTTCTGCCACACTTATCTAATGCTTTTTGCTAGAAGAAACTAGGAAACATACAGGACTCTTATTTAGCAAGAGAAGCAAAAATACATTCTCTATATAGAGCCTGCATGCTAACTGATTGTGTGTTAGATGCTGGTGGTATACGTGATATATGCATCTACAGTACGCAATGTCACAGGTGTAAATAGATCAGTGAAAAGCAGCTAAGGAATGGATGATGGGGTTGTTTCAGTAAATGGTGTGTGGGATTGCATTTGTGCAACGTGGATAAAAGGTTGGGTTGAACCTCAAGAATCTGAAAGTCCCAAGTTTCAGTTCTGAAAAACAAACCCACTGGTGAACACAGGTAGGGTAATAGAAATATGAAGGTTGGTATAAAAAATGGTGTAAGTTAATCTTGATAAGTGCCTGCTGCGCTGTAAGCACATGTGGTCTTTCTCTTTTTTTCTTTTGTGTCAATGCAGCCATCTATTAAAGGGCGATGAAGAAAACTATGCATGCATTGAATGTTGCACCAGGCTGTTGCTCCTGGAAGTCGTCCTGATTTATACTGTTTTCTTGTTGAGTGTAACTTAGGGTTTTCCTGTGTCCAAGCCATGTTTTGTAGTGGAATATATGGCAAGAGACTTGTCAGACAAGACTGCAGTTCAACAAGAGTGCTGATATATGTTGCTTTACACAGTTACTCTGTAGTTGTTTTGTCTTTTGAAGGTCATCTGTGTGGTAACAGATCATTCTGTGCTAGCACCGTTTGTGTTTTTGCTTGGACTTCTTGTTTCCACCTTAGAGTGACAGTGTTGTATTGGATCAGGACTACTGGAACTTTTTTTTTTTTTGGTCGTCTTTGACCACTGTGAGGAGTTTTGTTATGGATTTGGTAATTGGATGCTTAACTAAATGGCCCGATTTTATTATCTGTACTCAAAGGATGATTATAGATGTAAATATCTAATTACTGTTCTCTTTTGTGTATTGTTGAGGGCTTTGCTTGTTGGTTGTGGGGAGGAGTTGTGTATGAGTGACTTCTAGGTACTTTTTGCATATATAGAAATCAGACTCGGAGTACGGATTCTTACTTGGACAGTTGCTTTTAATACCCCAGGCTGTAAAAATTTCAAATAGAATAGCGTGTTTTCATTGATACGGTATTTCTCTCTAATGTAAAGAGAGCTGGCCAAAATTCAGGCTTTACCCCGTTACACTTGTGAGCTAACAGTGTCCGGAGTGTGCTGATTGTATGAGAAGAGAACCTGGAGCCAGGAGTAGAGGCATATTAGAAGCTATGTGAGTAGCTGATCAGAGCTATGTTTGTGTTATGTGAATATGCTGTTATTAATCTCCCAGCTGTATAGGTATTAAAGCTACTTTTAAGAGAAGCTGTAAGGTATTTATGTTTCTATTATGTGCTGTCTGGCCTTGATGGCCTACCTTTGGATAAGCTTACAAGAATAACAGGTGTCTGTTACACAAACTAGATAATGGTGCGCATTTATCATGCTTGTGCTTGTACTTCAGGTATGAGGTGCCAAAATGCTAAATAGTCATACAGAAGGTATGATTTCTTACGCACCTGAGGATTTTTGGCATTGTGAGTAGATTTAATAGGAGATTTCAAAGAATGATAGAAACTAGCAATTTGTTTATTTTGAATTCTACTTCCACTAGCTTCTAATTCGTTCTCGCCTATTGAATTGTGATTCTAGTTGTACAGCAGGGAGCCTGAGGGAGTTGAGGAAAATGAGCAAAAACTTAGAGAACTTCCAAGAAAATGAACTTGTCTCAAGTATGGAGCTCTGTAAGTTGCATTAAGTTTTATATATATCTGAAGATGTAACTAGTCATCTTGCAGTCAGTATATTCGGATTGTATTTTTCTTCAGGATCACTGAGAATAAGACAAGCCTGTGGATTGTTAGTGAATTGCCAGTGCTGGCTGCTAAATTAAATGTTTAAACACAGGCTCATGGTGAGAAACTTCAAGATATAACACAACAAACTTCCAGTCATAATAAAATTGCCTGTGTGAGATCTGATAAATCAGTGTCTCAAGTTATTTTCCTCTTGCTTCAGCTAATTACCTTTAAGATATGGGGCTGTTTCAAATATTAATTCACAAGTAGAACATTCAGTAAGAATTACTAATTGTATGAAGATAGAAGCAAGGATAAAAACCTTCAGAGTCTTTAAACTTCAGTCTCCATTCTGTCTTTTGTTTACCTACATTCTCCAAGTGTGAGAAATGAAATAGGCAAAGCTTTATGGCTTTTTTCAGGGCTTTATGGCTTTTTTCAGGAATAAATTTCTTGAGTTAAGATAGTAAGAAGGTCACTCTTAATTCAGGTAGTGAAAACTAATATGCTACAAAATAATTTCTGATAATACCTGTTCAATATTTTGTGTTGTTTCAGCTGATTTTAATGTCATGTAGGGGAGTAGGAGCAGTTTAAGTTTAATACCCTAAGATGGTATGTGTTCACCTTTTCGGTGTGACGGCTTACCCAAGAGTTGGTTTGTCTCGAGTTGGTTGGAGTACTAGGATTATATTCTAATCCTAGATTATATTCTATGCCTAAGTTGGCATTAAATAGTTTACCTTTGGCAATGCAGTGTACCAGCAAGTACAGCACACCAATTTGCTCAGGATGTTCTATGTGGGAAGAAGTCTATTATTCATAGAGGTCCTTCTGTCGCTTTGTTGCAGGAGTTTTTGGTATTGGAGGTAGTTCAAGTTTCTGTAGATTTGTTCATGTCTAAGGTCACTCTTAAGTTCATGGTTGTCAAAGAGTAAGACTTTGTACTACAAGTCGGTCTCGCTGATAGGTCAAAGTCTTCATGTAAGCATTTTAATAAATTACCTACTAACAAATCAGAATATTCTGTGGAAGTTTTATGCAAGGCCATTGTAGGACCTTCTAAAGTTTTGCTGCGGATCTTTTGCTGCCCTGAAAGAGGCAGCAAAAGACAGACTGTGGAACAACATGGGACTGTTGGCAAGAGTTCACTCAGTGGCAGATTTTGAGGGCGCTACTCTCCAGCAGTGTTCTCCAAGCTGGTCCTTTTGATGCTTAGGTATATTAAATTCATGTGGCTGCAAATAAGGTGAAAACTGAGGTAGGGAGGAAAAGGAGTTAAGGTGTGCTCTTGATTTGAGAGGCTGCCCTGAAAACAGGTCCTGTGTTGATTGCTGTGATTACCTAAGGCATGCCTCTACACAAAGGAAAAGAGTAAGTATCGGTTACTGTGACCTTAGTAAGTTTTTCAAGGAGGACAAAGTCCAGCTGGAGGCCTGTTACTGGTGACATGCCTTGGGGGTAAGTACTAGGACAGTTTGTCTTCCAACTTGTTGTTCAGGCTAGTAAGGCACTTGTAGATTCCAGACTGGGATGGGTGGTTAATATGTGGGAGACTAGGGCTAGTTGAGGAGGGTGTCTGCAAGCTGGAGAAATGACTGGAAGGAACCTCAGGAAGTTCAAAAAAAGGCAAAAACCAAGGCTGGATGGAATAACCCCATGCAGCAGAAAAGGTGTGGTACCAGCTTGGGAAAAGGAGTCCCCAGAGGAAGGGGTCTGGGTGTGATTGTGGGTCAGCCTGTGTGATGTCAAAGGTGAAGGGCATATTGGGTGGTGGTAGAAGAAGCCAAAGGAAACAAATTTCTTCTATTCAGAGCTTATTCAGAGGTGTCACCTGGATAGCTGTGTCTGCTTTTGTGCTCACAAGCATAAGATGTGCTGATGCCTCTGTAGTGAGCCACTGAGATGAAGAAACTGGAGCACATGATATATGAAGAGAAGCCGATAAGTGTGTGTGCTTATCCTTGAGAAATGAAAAGTCTAAGGGGAGGACTTTAATTGCTGGCTACAACTGCTTAATGGGAGGTGGTGGAGCCAGACTCCTCTCAGATGTTTCTATTGCCTCTCATCCTTTCCCTATACACAAGCTGTGACAAGGGAAATGCTAATAAAATATTAGTTATATGTATAAATACCAGGAAAAAAATAAAGCCCTGAAACAATTTGTAGAATCTCCCTCCTTGGAGATTCTCTGAACTTGACTGTCTTATGATCCTGAGCAACCTGATCTGACTTCAAAGATGATCCTGCTCTGAGCTGGGGGTTGTAGTGGGTGACATCCAGAAATCTGTTCCAATCTGAGTCTTGATTTTGTGGATGGGTAGGCAGGAGCTAATGCTATAGGAAGAAAATAGAGAAAGACTCCCATATAACATCTACATTAAGCTTAAAATGTCTGAAGAAAGCTTGAAACAATATTTTCCTATTGAGCAGTTTGTTTGGATCCCATTGTTTTGTGTAAGTAATAACTTTTAGAGAGTGTCTTAAAGATGTGCTTGTTTTTCTGCATTTCTTCTATTAGTTCAGTAAGTAGCCAGTAACACTACTGTTCACAACACAAAGCTCAGAGCAATGCTGGCAGTGCGACAAATACTGAAAATATGGTTTGCCGATAATACAGCAGCTACTATACAGCATTATGTGCTTAGCTATCACCTAGTTAGGTGCAAGTCTCAGGGAAAAGAAGAGCTTTTTGGAATAATTTACGGTGAAGAAGCCTTAAGAGCAAAAACAAAGTAAGTGGTGACAGAAAGGCAGTGACTGACTGGCATCCTCCTAACTTTATAATGTAATGTATCACTCTTATCGGATCTTGTCATGAACAGCTGACACTTAGACATCATGTTTTATGGTTTGCTGCTCCTCACAAAATTTGTCCATTTTGCATTTCATGGTACAGCTGCAGCTGTTAAGTATTGGCAGGTAATCAAACTTTACAAACTCATGAACATGGGAAGATTATGCTTTAGCAGTCACGGGCAAGCCCTTTAAATAATATGGAGTTTACCTTTCCTTCTCTTCCCTCGGTTCTCAGTTACTGCTAGGCTAGGTGTTCTATGTTCTAGAATGAGGGTCCGAAAATGGGCGAGACTATTGAAGAGGTGTAACTTCCTACTTAAGGGTGTAAGTACTTCTGTAGGAATCGAAGGTCTAGTCCCCTTCCTGTAGGAGAGCATTGCACACTAGTGTACTGACACTTGATCCCTAAGGTGTCAGCAGTTACAGCCCAGCCCCCAAATTTTATTACCACTTTACTGACTCTAAATTATTTGCTATAGTATTCACCAAATTGCCATTTGAAGTTATAATGTCATTTGAGGATGGGGCTGAATTAAACCAACATTTGCTGATTTAAACTGTGTGAGAAAGAGAGGGGGAAAAAAAAAAACTCATTTGGGGACCTTTACTTTCCTCTACTGGAGGAACTGTTAGTGTCAAAATCAGTGCTACTAGTAGAACTCTCCGGGAGTTTTCTGTGGTTTTGATATGGTGAAGCAGCATGAGAAGGTTGTGACTGAGATTAGTAGCAACTTGCTGCGTAAGTGGTGGGCTATGCTTAATGCCAGATGCTATAACGTGTACATTTTCATCCAGAACACTTTTTGCTCATCAGATATTACTGTCCAAAAAGATAACCATAGCTACCATAGTATGATGGAGGTAGGGAAAAGATTGTTTGCATGTATACAAGTCATGTCCTAATTATATCAGAAGGTTCCTTAGAATGGAAAGGAACTAAGAGCAGGAAGCCCTAGTTGTGGCAACGCTTCAGTCAGCTACTACTTCCTATAGCATGCAAGGTGAAGCTTTTACTAACTCCATGAGTCATTTCTTCATCAGGGTTTGCTAGGCCCATCAGCACAGTGCTGAGCTGACTGTCCTTCACAAAAGCATTAACTCAAAGGTGTTATGGAAGCTTTTTTTTTTCTGTTTTAAAAAAGCTTATTACCTTAGGATTATTGGCTGCTAGCTGGATTTTGCAATGATGAGAGTGTATCTGAAACTGTAGTCTTAGTCTGAAACTTTTATTTATCAGATGGAAAAAATGAAAATTGCTTAGTGCTTTTTTCCACATGTTTGCACCTAATTTTATACTCATGTGAGTTAATGGATCTTAATAGCATGGTGTGCTGTATAATGGACTTAGTGACCTCATGGAAAAGCAAAGGAGGTTGGTAATTATCAGAGACAGTCTCCTGAGGCAGGGGAACAGCAACAGCCTTCTGCCAATCTGACTTGATGTCATAAGAGGACTCTTTATCTCTGGACATTTGATTTTGGCACGTTCCAGAGACTGCAGGGTCCAACCTTCTGACTACTCTCCTTCACTGATATCCGTGTGATCACCAATGCTCCTGCTGGGGTTCAGAATATTGTTGTGAGTCTGAGGACCCAGGTTGTGATCCCAGCAATAACCTCAAGTAAAGGAGAAAGATGTGATTCAAAGTGGATGCGCCTACTTGGATGAATGCCTAGCAGCATGGCTGATGTTGTAAGCAAGGCTGTGACTTTTCTGACTAATAGACCCTTTAGGAGAAAGCAAGAGGGGGGGCAAGTAATGTGGGGTTTTCTTTTCCAAAAGCCTTGCTAACCTGTGCGAGGGCTTTAAACTAGGTGGTGTAACTGTTTTCAGATGATTTCTATTTTGAAGATAAGTGAAGGTATAAGAAGCAATGAAGGGTTGGGGATCAAGATTGAGAAGACTATGCTGCGGAGGACCCCTGCTGTGAAGGCAGCAAAACAGGATCCCGTCGTGGTGCCTTTGCACAGATGCACCCCATATGGGAAATAAACAGGATGAATTGCAGATCTGTGCACAACTCTGCAGCTGTAGCCTTGTGTGGATTCCAGAGATGAGGTGGGTTAGTACTGCAATTAGCCGTAGTCATGCTTTTCAATAAAGGCAGGTAGGAAGGAGCTACTGTACTGTATAGAAAAACAGCTGAAGGGAGTGGAGACTGCCTGGCAATCGGCAACAAGCTGGTTGAAAGATTATAGGTGAGGTTAAGAGAACAGACCAAAACAGATGTTAAGGCTCTGCAACTAGTGGCCTGATCAAAAAGAAGTCTACTTTAGACAGCTTGAAGCCTCTTGATCACAGGCTTTGCTGCTTTTGAGAGACTTGAAGCAACCTGACATCTCTGGAAAGAGCAGCAGGGCTGGGCACAAATCACCTGGGAGATTCCTGGAGTGTATTGAAGACAATTTTTTGAGGCGGGTTGTCATGAACTGCTGGAGGAAATGCCCTGCTTATGGATCTGCTAAGCACAAGTAAGAAAGAAGTGGCTGAAGATTTGAAAGTCAAGGGCAGTCTGGTCTGCAGTGATTTTTTTTTTTTTTTTTTTTTTTTTTGAATCTGGAGCTTGAAATAGTGAGAAAAGACTGATAGAATCATAACACTGAACTTAACACTGAAACAACATTGAACTAGAATCATAACACTGAACTGAAAAAATGAAGATTTTGCTGTATTCAGGGATCTGTTTGTCTTAAGCTTGTTTGCCCAAGGCAGTCTGCCATGAGATGACAACCGACTGATCTTCAAGGGAAACCTCTTCAGATTACAAGCAGATTGCTGTAGTATGCAGGAAGTTCAGCAGACATGGCAGAAAGGGTCAGCGTGGATGAACGGGAAGCTCTTCACTGAGCTCAGATGCACAAAAAATTAATAGAAAGATGAAGAAGGGATTTGGCCTTTCTCTTCCCTGAGCCTATTAACGAAGTCTGTGGAAACATGATGCTACCATAGAGGAAAGTACAGCAGCTAATAGACTTAGGCAAGACCATGGAAAGGTGTGTCTGAGTGCTGAGAGAGCTAGCTGATACAATGACCTTTCAAAGATAAGTGAATAGTAGTAACTGGGGGAGGTTTCTTATGACTGGAAAAAGACGAATGTCACTATCTTTTCCTAAGGATTCAGGGTCAGTTTTGTTTGAGTCCCAGGGAAGATTAGGAAGCAAATCACGCCCCTAGCCATTTCTAAGTGCATGAAGGTCATGAAAGGTGGTTGGGAATGGCCTGTGCAGATTTTATCTAGTCATGACTGATGTGATTACCTCCTCCAATGACATGAATGGCTGAATGAACAAGGAGAGAACAGATGCTGCTGCTTACTTGCCTCTGACACTGACTCTTAGAGTATTCTTGTAATGAGACCGAGATACGTGTTGGTAAGGGGGAGAGAGGGTGGATAATAATTTGACTGAGTTGTCAGACTGACAGGGTGGTGGTAGCTGTATGAAGTTCAACTCGTAGCTGATGACTATTGTTATTCCTGAGTAGTTGATAATGAGGCCAGTACTATTTCACATCTACACTAATGACTGGGAAGATAAGATCATGTGGTCTTCACAAGTTCATGGATGATGCCAAACTAGGGGAGCAGGTGATGCACTAGAGAGAAGGGTTGCTACTCGCACCTCAACAGGTTGACAAATGGAAGTGGCAGGAACCTCATGTAATTCAGTAGTGGAAAGCACCAGGTCTTGCATTTGAACTGGCACAGCCCCATGCAACAGTGGAGGCTCAGATCTAGCTGTCCAGAAGGCAGCTTGTGAGACAGAGACCTGGTAGGTAACAGATAGAGCCTGGGTCAGTACTATGCCCTTGCATACTGTTGTTCTAGCAGGAGCGCAATCAAGCAGGTCACGGGAAGTGCTCCTTCCCCTCTGTCTGGCATGGGAGAGACCACCCCTGGAGCACTATCTAACTTGCGGGCCCACCAGTACAAGGGAGACCTGCTGCCCTGCAGCAAGTCCAGGGGCAGGTCATCCCAGCTGGCTGGAGACAAGAGCCTAGGACATGGGAGGAGACATTGAGAGAGCAGAGCAAGAAATGCTAAACTTGTTTGTAAGCATAGGGTTTTAGCTTAACTTTTTGATTAACATGTTTGGAATGAGTTATTCTTCCAAGTTGAAGGCTGCTAATTCTCCAAGTCTTAGTTGTGGTTGAGGAAGAGAAAACTTGTCTCCAAAGAAGTGATCTGAGTATGTCAGAATCACTAAGTTAGGGACAGACTGGTGCCAGCAGTTTTCCTGTGGTCTCTGTTGTAGAGCTTTGAAGAATTTAAAGCTTTAAAAATACACAACAAAAGCTGAATTCCTACTTTGGATCGGAAAACAAGGGAAATAAAATAGGTTACCTGCTGTGTGCTAGCTTGTCCCTCTGAAAAAGTCTTTCTTGATAAGACTAGCTTGATGGAGATAAATAAAAGCAGCAAATATTGGGAAATGCATGGTGACTGAGCAACTACATAATTTAATAGGTTGAACATAAGATTCAAGTTAAATGTCAAATGCAGACGACTCGAAAGTGAAAAAGTAATGGAAAGTGATTTATCTTCACAAGTAAATACATGTCACCTGACAACACTAGGGCTCTCGCACACAGAATTTTAGCTTTTAATTAATAAGCATTTTTTTGAAGTGTACTCACTATGCATTAAAATAAGTGGTTAGATGTTTCAAGTTCACTTTTTGTTGTTGCCTTCACGTGCAACTGTTAGTTTTTTGATTTGCAAAGCAAACTGTGATAATCTCAAAACACATGTGGATTTTAAAGGAAGTATATCAGCTGGTCACTAATCAGAGGAGTGAGAAAAGAAAACTTAAGGCAATGTCATCTGCAGCCCTCAAACAGACTTGGTGAAGTCCAGGAAGTTAGGGGCTTGAGTGCAAACATTGTAAGTGTAAATTGTTGGACTAAACTCCTGAGAAAATAATGCAAAATGGAAAAAGTCACCATGTGTGTCCTATCAGTTGACAAGAATTTGAAAGAGGACCAGGTGATTACTTAATATGGTTATTAGTAATTTCATAGGAATTAAGCCAGTAAGATCCTTAAGTGCAGATCAGGCCTCTGCTGCAATGCAGGAACAACTTCAGTCTGATAGCAGAACACCTAACTTGTTCTGGAGGTGGGGGATGTTTACCAACTTGACCAGGCTGTTTATTTGTCTTTGTTACCTAAAAAGCTTCCTTAAACTGAAACACTGAGAAAACATGAAATTATTTTGTCCGGTCCTTCAGGCATACTCAGTAATCCTTCTGTTTTTACATCAGTGTCAGAATTGCAGAATCTTTATTGGACTCAACAGCATGAGAAGACAGGTCGTTTCTTCCAGCCCTTGTGTGTAGGTCATGTTCCCTAGATTGTAAGAGTAAGATTTTTGCTTTCAGACTGTCTAGATGAGTGATACCAGAAGTAAGATGTTCAACAACTCCACATGGAGCCTTGCCACTGCTGGTTAGAGTAGAAAGTTTATTTCTATATTTCCATGTTTGAGTGACATTTTCAATTCTTCAAAACACAATCATGTACAGACATGCTGCAATTTTCAGAATACTTTCTGCTTGCTCTCTAACAAGTTCCTTAGCATTTGGTAATTAACTTAGGCCCACTGCTTTTGTAATTAAAACTTGAAGCTTTCCCTCTGTGTTTTTAGTGTTTCCACTGGCTGACTTTGTAACAAGTAACTATACTTTTTTTTTTTTATCTTCTAATGTGCTTGGCTTGCAGCCCCACAGAGCAGAAACACAGTGCCCCTTTTGACTTCCCAGCACATCCCTACAGTGCTGATAATTTTGGTTGTATGTTTAAAGTGGGTGCCAGATAAGAGGACTCTTGCTTTTCTCTAGGTCAGTTTGTCAGAACTATTGACTCTGTGTTTCAAATGATTTTTTTGAAGTTCTCTTTCAAGGCGCTGGGAGGTTTGTTTAAACTGAGGATGAAATCTTCATTGCAGAAAAACTTGCAACTGTCTTCTGTCTTGCTTCACTTATAAATTCAATGTGCTTTGTAAACATCTGAATGCTTAGAATCAGTGTAAACATGAGCATCTTGATTTGCTTTATATTAACATGGATAGAGAATTATAATGTGATACTATGTGAAACGGACAATGATGGTTTAAGCAGAAATCTAGAGGATGCTTTAAAGTTACTGATGTTTTGTCAGTGTTTTTGGTGAGTAGTTGGATGCAAAGCTTGAACTTTATAAATTTAGCTAAGTATCCTTGGCAACTCAGTTTGAGTCATGACTTTAGATTTCCTCTAGTGTCTTAAATTTTTTGATGCTCAGTAGTAATTTATAAAGGTCTGTAGAGCATCCTGAGAAGCTGAGTCTGTAGGGACATTGTTTCTGCTGAATGTGGAGGTAGTGAAACTAGAACAGAAGCTCAAGTTAGTGTGAAGAAAGCATGTTTCAAGTAGAATAGGGATTTTTTTTTTTTTTTTTTAGCCATTCCTGATTAAGTGCAGAGGTGTGGATTTTTTTTTTTTTTAAGCATGGTTGTGTGAGTCGGGCTCAAACTATGTTAGTGTAGGTCTCAGATTTTCCAGATCTCCTTTGGCTTCCCCTTGGCATTGGAATAAAATACTGCTTAAACTGTTTCCTTGCTTATGGTGAAAATGTCAGGAGTCTTGCTGATAACCAGTGTTTATTATGGCTCCACAGAGGTTTATATAGCATGTATTAACCTGTTTGTATTGAGATGAAAGTATTTTATTCAGTGCTGGGATGTCTGTCTGGCAAGTTGCTGATCCTTTTGTGGTGTACAAGTGTAATTAAATATCTAAATGTTGATGCAGAAGTTTAAGTGAAATAATGGACTGTTCTTTCTATCAGCTCTGAAGCTTGAGGAGGTCGTTCTAACAGCAGCCTCTGGGTAGATGGCAGGTGATGTGTTGGCAACACTACCTTGAGGATGAGAGAGTGGAGCCTCAGAGGATGCTTTCTGGAATTTGCAAGTACTCTGACACTGCTTCACTGAAAAGCTATCTGTCTTAAGCTTAATATTTTGAATAAATCCCCTGCTTCAGGATACTGCAGAAGTTAATTTTTGATTGACAGTTCTAAAGAGGCTGAACTGTTGCAATCTCAAAACCAACCAATTCTTGTGGCTAGTGTCTTCAAATTATAGGTGTCATGAAATCTTTTACCTTTATGCAATTTTTAGTGTTCTGCTAGAGAGATGGTGTTCCTCTAATCTTATTAATAATAAGTGTAGCTGTGGCTTTTGCTTTCTAGTCTCAGATTCAGCATTTAAAACCTAACAAAACAATTAAAAATCCAATAAAAGATCAATTCAAAATGGCAGGCATTTCAGTGCATTTTTCTTGTAGGCCTCATATCTGCTGCATTCATATAGTATTAATTACTAAATATTTTCTTCAAATTCTGTGAGCCTCTTAATCATGAGTTTTCAGATCATTTTGAGCCTGTTTGTTTCAGATCATTGTGAGCCTGTTTGATGCTCTGATAATCAGTATGCTGAGTGGTCGAAATAGGAAGTGTTTCCAGAACAAACTTAAAATGTAGTCACTTAATTTTAAGGTGTATAAATGAGAATGAGCCTCTGAAGCCCCAGTAAAATATTATGTGTGAAAATGTGCACAGATGTATTCCAAAAGCTTTGTTGTTATGCTGCCCTAGAGTGTTGTATTGCAAAAAAAAAAAAAAGAAAAAAGGATTTAGTGTATAAAATCTTGTGCATGAAGTGTCTAGTGGAATTCTAACCATTGACATTTTAACTTGACTGGAAAGATCCTTGGTGTCCTAAGCAACCTGTTGAAATTGGCCTTGCTTTGAGCAGGGTTTGGACCAGATGATTTTTGGTTTTTTTGGAGGGGGGAGTCATGTCTACCCTAAACTATTCTATGAAGAAAACCTGTCTTCCCTGTTTCCCTGAAGATGGTATTTTGACCTTCTGAAGTAAAATATATGCTGGGGAGGAGAGGGGGAATGGGAGTTAAGGAGATGGATTCATGGGCATAAACCTCAAATTAGTGGTGAAAAATTAAAATCCTGTGGAGAATTGGTAGCCTTGTAAATAGGTTAGATAACAGTTGGTGGAAAACTAACTCTCCAGTATCTAACTTATAGTTTTGGAAAAGCATCCAGAGCAAGTATGCTGTTCAGATGGAACCTACTCAGTTGTGAATGTTAGTGGTTACAATAAGTTTCATTACTTAAAAGTGAAGCGCTTAAAAGCCTTTCATAGGACGTTTTAGCAGTAGTAGTGTATGTTTCTAATGATATTAGTGATTAAGTTTTATCAAAGGAAGCTTTGTATTAGTGTGTGTCTCAGGCACGCAGAGTCCTTGATATGCGTAGGTAAGCTGTCCATTTTTTATTTAGAGTTGAAAGATGAAGCAGCAGGAAAATTTGACTAGTGAGGAAAATGTTATTGAATCTATGAAATATCGGGCATAAGTTTTTAGTTTTATAAGGCTTGCTGGCTTTTATCGGCAAACTTTCTGTAACATTCCACATGCGTATGAGTTAAAGATGAGTGCATACTTAAATCTGTTTATTTTTCTTCTTTTTATGCATAGAAACTGTCAAGCTTGATTTCCTTTCTTGGTCTAAGCCTGCAGTTGACTTTTCTTTTAACTTTTAGAAACCTTGTTGACAGCTGGGTCTTGGGTTTGATTTTTTTTTTTTTTTTTTTTTTTCCCCCCTACATAAGTATCAGTTTCTCAGTGTTAAAGGACTTCCTCTAAAATAGTGTGTGTAGTTGGTTGGTTTGTTTTTGTTAGGGGCACTACTACCTTTCACCCCACTCTTATCAAGCCTTGCCATATAGTTTATGGAGGTTCTTTAGAGTCTGTGTTAAACTCAGCCAATTGCATGCATCTACTTGGCATGCCCCGAAATCTACTATAGTGTAGTCTTAGAGTGGCAATGATCAACTTGTACTTTCTTTTTTCCTCTCAGCCATATTCATTACTGGATATGTAATTTCGAGTTTAATATAGAGGAGTACATCTTATCCTGGGAGTCTCTTCATGTTCATCTTGTTTTCTAATGTGTGTTTAATTTGGTGTAAAGATCTGTTGTCTCTAGTTCTGTTACTGCAAAAGCAGAATGAACAGTAAGATGCAGCTTGGTAATGTTATAGAGCCACAGGTATGCTTGAGGTTGGGTTGCTCAAATAAGTAATCTTGAGACAGTAGCAACAAAAACTACTGAAAACATCATTGAAGTAATACAGTGTTCTTAGCGCACAAACAAGCTGCTAGAAGGCATTTTTTGGTGAAAATGTTTTATTTTCTACAGGCATTTTTTGGTGAAAATACATATCCAAAAAAGGAATAGTTGAGTTGATTCAAATATTAGATTTCTGAGTGTTTTCTGATCATCTTGGTGTACCTAAGGCCTCTTAATTATTAAAGGTAGTCCATTAATAAACTAATTATACTTAAAATGTTTCATTTCCTTTTATATGCTTCTAATGAGAATGACTTTTCTGTTCAACTGTGTACCTTTCTAGAAGTATAAGAAGCTTTTAGCTAAGTTTCCTTACAGTATTTTTCTATCCTAATAAGCCTTTTACAGTTAAAAATCTGATCATTTTGGGAAGGCTTAGTACAAGTTAGTATTAAATACTTATAATGGCTTCTTTCTGAACAAGTGTGTGTTTTTTGTTCTTTTTTTTGTTTGTTTGTTTTGTTTTTTCCTTACTGGATACCACAAAGATGTAATTTGTAAGTCTTTCTGATTTTTGTGTAATAGGAAGTAGTAGCTAACTGCTTCTTAAAAGTACATCTCCATATGCTTAAATCAAGTGTGGGGGTGGGAGAGATGCGAGGTTGTGCAGAATTCCTGTTCAGGTAGTTGTTCTATGTCCAGGGTCTGTCCCTGCAGTGTGGATCTGATGAAGAGGGATGAAAAGACTGCAGGAAATGCTCCTTCTTCACTTAGGGTTTGCTAACATTGGATTTTCTTTGTCTGAAACTCAAACTCTTTCTGGAATTTAACATAACTGTTTTCCCTTTACCAGACACTTTTAATGACTAGTGTATCATTCTGGAGATAAAGGTTCTGGCTGTGTTTGATTTATTTGTGCAACTCAGTGTTTTCATTCTGTTGGCATTAGTCAGGAGTCTAATACTGCAGAAATCCATAGTTAAATCTCTAAATATATCACTCGCTTAGGTGACTTCATTGACTTACAGTTTGAACACTGAAAAATCAATGGGTGGGAAGTGGAAAGCTTTCAACAATGAACCCTTTTATAAGACTAGGTACAACTTTTTTTTTTTTTTTTCCTTGAATGCTATTTATCTTTTGCTAGATTTTTTAATGAAAAGAGATCGGTAATGTCTGAAAATGAATGACCTCTTGCATATGACTTGGAAGACTAAAATTTAGTCTGAGATCTAGTTCCTTGGATTAGCTTACTAGGTAACAGCTTGAATAGCAGTTTACCAACTCAAGAGAATCGGACAAGATGAAATAGGTTCTCTAAAACTTACATTTGGTAGAAACAAATGCAGTCTGGTTTAAGACCATGATTATTATCCAGCCATCATATTAATTTACACTTCTCTAATAAAATGGATGTTTGAATGTGCTGGAGCATCAGTTTTAGTCGAAATGAGACATACCTGCAGTTTAGTGAACTTGGTGTAGGAATAGAACTGCTTTCTCCAGTGGATTTCTTCTCTTGAAAGAGGGTGGTCTAAAATGCTGAGTTCAGAACATAGTTACGACTAAGTTTGTAGGTCTGCAACAGATGTGCATTAAGTCTTAAGTAGGCAGTGACCATGTGTAGTCCTGTATTTTAATACAGAAGGAAGAACAGTGTGGAGACTTTGCACTGTAGTGTAGCACAGACTTCATTGTGTGATGGTACTCTCATCCTGGAGATGAGAAGACAAAAGCTAAAATGGAATTGAGATTGAATGTCACTGCTAAGATGGAGTGGTGGTAGCTACTTTTCAAATTATGTTTAATGGTATGGGTAGGTGATAGTTTGATTTATGCAGATCTTGTTAGATATTTTTATTAGCAATCTTAGCTCTTGGAAGTAGAAACAAACTGTTATAATCTATCTAGTTTTTTTTTTTTTTAACTGATGCTCTGCATTTGTAGTCTAAATGCAGCTCTTGTGTGTTGTGTTTTTGGGGTTGTTTGTTTTTCTTCCCTCTCCTGTAATGTATGTTAAGTTTTACAAAAGATTGATGCACCAGTTAGACAACTGTCACGTCATTTTGGTAGAAAGTTGCATTGTAATGGCAGTCTTCAGTGAAAAATGGTTGATCTGCCACTACCTTAGTGGATCCAGATACAAGTTCAGATCTCTGAGTGTAATTTTATGTTGCTGCTTAGGGTGTACCTTTAAGGGTGATGTATTTCCACACTACTGTGAGTCACATGAATAATATGATTCTTCACAAGGAAGTGGGAGCTAGCTTTGAAAAACATAAGTTAATTGCTGAAGAAGACTTCTTGAGAGGACTTGAGACTTAACGTGCTTGTGAATGAACTAACGATTGCTTTGTTTTCAGGTGCCTTAGCTGGACCAATTGTTGATCCACATGTGATGGCAGTTTGGGGCAAGAAAGTTGCACTGAAATGCATAATTGATGTAAATGAAACGATTACACAAGTTTCTTGGGAGAAGATGTATGGTAAAAGTGCACGGACTATTGCTGTTCATCATCCTGAATATGGAATTTCTATTCAAGGAGAATACCAAGGAAGAGCAGCATTTAAAAATTACTCGCTTACTGATGCAACACTCATCGTAAAAAATGTAAGCTTTTCGGATGCAGGAGAATATATTTGCAAGGCAGCTACCTTTCCCCTTGGAAATGCACAGTCATCAACAATTGTAACAGTACTAGGTAAGTCAACTTTTTCACAAAAAGATTAGATGAATAGCACAAACTTATTAATGAAATTCTGCAAATTTATTAATGCATTTTACTCTAACCTTTACTTTTTACTACTTTAGTGTGAAGATGAATTTACCAGTCTTTGATAGCAGCCTTATTGATGCCCTTTCTTCAGTGAGGAAACTTGTTTAGTGTCTTCTTTCTTTGGAACTTGCTCCTTGATTATCCTGCACTTAAAAAAAACCACACACTTTAGGCATTATACTCATCTAAGTATTTTGGACACAGTTTTAAAATTCGGACCTGGCAATGCAGATACTAGAGATGCATGTGTGTGTGCAGAGAAGCTGCTAAAGATATCATTGGTCACCACCTTGTCAATGTTTCCTGATAATTATATTGTTAATACAATAACTTTAGTTGCTTCAGGCTAGCTATATGAATTGCTATCCGCACAGTATGAGTGTAAAATAAGGCTATGCAGTGCACTAGTGAGAACTTGAGAAGAAAAAGGAGGGAATTTAAGCCCTCTGGTTATGAATAGTCCAAATAGGAAGTTTACATAAATTAAGCTTCTTATTTGAAGATAGGCAAAACCTTAAACTGGTTGAGTTATGCTTTGTTATGGTGAAATGCTGCTGTAAAGGACTAATGACTCACAAATAGACTTAGTAGTGCAGTCTGAAGTAAAATGATTATTTTCTTGAAACTTTAAAACCTGTTGAGTTGTCCATTCTTTAAGAATAATTATAGCTCAACATAAATAAGTTACTTCTATCCTCTATGAGTGGTCAGGTAGCATTTTATTCAGCTGAGGTGGCCTTAGTCACTCTGTTTTTGTTAATAAATGTGTGTTTTAGGTTTTGGGTTTTTGCTCTCTTCTCTTTCCTGAATAATAGAATACCATTAAGCTTAAATCATATGGCTGGGCATGATACCATGTAAACCAAATTTCACCACAAGGTGGGGCAAAATAAACACCTCAGAGCAAGTTACTCCAATTTGAAGCAAGCTCTCCCCAAGAAGTTCCATGTGATACATAGAAAAGGAAGGGTCATAAGGCTTCATACTACCTACACTGCAAATGGTGTTATATCTGTAACACTCTGCTGAATTCAGATCTCAGCTGCTGTGATTTACTGAGATTAACATGAAATGAGAGGCTTGGTTTTACTGCCTTTTTTCGGATCCTAATAGTAGTTGCATCTGTCATACTCCTGGTTTTAGAGTTTTGCAGAACCTGAGAAAGCCACACACAATGTGAAAAAGTATGGCTTGTGTTTCGTCGGTCACACAGGAAAATATGGAGGGGCTACAGCTTGTTTAGGGACTTGCATGTGATCAGAAACTACAGTTGTAATAGAGAAGTATTTGTTGGTTATACACTAGTCTTGAGTTTTTTTGGAGTAGATGATGGTTGTCAGTGATCAGCAGTCAGCTTCTGAATTGCAACACCTAGTTAATACTTACAAATGCATGGCTGTGTCCCCAACCCCCAAAATAGAAACCAACTTTTATATTTGAGGGGAATATTTCTGGTCCAAAAGATTAGCTGTAGTTCTGATGAGGGGATGAGGAGTAGGGAGAAAGGTGCTGTTTAAACTTCTCTTCTTCCAAGTCATTCATCCTGTTACATCATTCTGTTCCTTAGGTTTGTTTTCCAAGTACTGTTTGCCTTCCACTCCTAGTTAGCCATTTCTTGACTTGCATGTAGGAGGGAGTAGGTCCTAACCCACTGGGATAGGACTGTGTCTGACTTAGCTGCTTTCTGTGGCCTCAGAGTATTTTCCTTTTTTTTTTTTTTTTTTAAAAAAAAAGGTCCTGTATACTTTTCTGCTCAAGTATAGATGTCAGTAAGTCAGCTTTTCAAAACAGGTATATTAGTGAATAAATTGTGAGCTTTACAGGTCTAAGCTCAGCAAACCACAAGCTAAGCTCCATCTTAAGCATGGAGTGTTTTCTTTCAAAATGTAAAACCTGTTGTAACTTCAAATCAACTTTATTCTGTTTGTGTTCTCCTACTGTTCTAAAAATCTCTCCTGTCAGTGAGGAGAAATTCATGTCCAGGAGCTGGAACTGATGGTTTCTAGTTCCAGCAGTGCTGCATTTGTGCCCCACTCCTGTTAGTGAGGGTGTGGTTTGCTCTCTGGCTGTACTAGGCATACTTCATCCTGAAGGTGCTTTTGCACTGTGAGGCAGAGACCCTGAAGACAAGCACTGGGAGAACACAACTGCAGGATAAAATATTTCATCTGATGCAGCATCTTAATTGCTTAAGGGCCTGTTTAGAAAGTCTCCCTTAAGTTATTTAAGCTTTGTAGACCTACTGCATTGGTTGCCTGTCCTTACTCCCAGTTTGTTTGACTTGCTGCTTTATGATATCTTAAGGAAAAAGGAATTTCTTTGTAGAAGAGGTTATATCATGTAAAAACTGGAAATCCTTTTAGGGACAAACTGGTGTATTGGCTTTATCTAACACTACGGTTCTTTAGGCTTTTCTAGTATGTGTAGGGGGTGGAAATGTCAAGACTTGTATGCCAAGCTTCTTTGCTTGGGGCTCTTTGTCTTTCTGAAGACAGCAACATAAACCAGCCAAAGGTATTTGAAGGTAGAAGAAATGATGTATGGTGGAGTAGCTTGCCGAAATTACATACTTGGCCTAACTACCCTCTCAAATGCTTGTAGTATTTCCAAATGTCATTCAGTTTAACTGCTGCTGTCTTACCAAGCTGATGTGTTAGCATGCATGCTGATAAAGTAGGTCTTGTTCCTGTTTATGACAACTCTTACCAGTATCATGTGGTATTTAGCCTGTTGGTGGCAGGGGAAGCTTCACAAAAAGTTGACAGATAAAGATCTGCTCAGCCTGAATAGATCCCGGAGATGCTAATATAGAAATTCTTAAAGTAAGAAGTTAAGGGAAGGCGCATGTTCAACAGCATAGAAAATAGATCCTGTCAGTCAATTTAGATGAAGTACTTGCATTTGAAAAATACTAGTTGGTGTAATGTGCATGTGCTTCTGAAGTAATGTGATAGTAATGAGTTACATAAGTGAAATGACTAGTGTGTGGTGAGGAAGCCAGTAATAGAGGATTCATTTAGTGGCCTGGAAAAGTTGTTTGTTTGTTTCTTTGTTGTGTGTGTGTGTTTTTTTTTTTTTTTTTTTTTTTCCCCAGAAGTGTGAGGTCATGGCTTTGAGGGGGAGGGACAAACTAAAAAAGTAGAAAATTCTGTTTTGGGGGAAGGTTATTCAAGGATATGTCAGTTAAGATGAAGAAAGGGCTGACAAGTCCCAGTGTCATGCTGTGGTGGGTTATCTAGTGGATTTAATGGTGAATAGAAATTAGCACTGTTTATGTTGTAATCATGCCAGATCCCTCCAGCCTTCCTGTGCACAGTGGTAGAAGAAAATGTAAGCTAACTAGTTCTGTGGGGTGTTGTTGTTTGTTTGTTTGCTTGTTTTAATGATGAAAGCTGGAGATAGAAGCTTTTTGAGACCGAGGAACTTAAGACTGTTCCTGGATAGTTTGTTTTCCTTCTCTAAAGGACAATAAGAGGTCTCAGACAGTCAGAGAATCACAGAATGGTTTGTGCTGGAAGGGACCTCTGGAGATCATCTAGTCCATCCTTCTACTCAAGCAGGGTCACGTAGAGCAGACTGCCCAGAACCATGTCCAGATGGCTTTGGAAATCTCCAAGGAAAGAGACTCTACCACCTTCCCTGGGCAACCTATCGTGGTGTCATCTTCCCAGTAAAGAAGTTTTCCTTGTAAATATAATGTAAAGCAGGAGTCAAAAGGCTTACATTAAGCAGTGAAATAGTGGTCATGAATCAGTAAATGAAGTAGTGTGGATGTATAAGATAGGGTGTTTTATTCGCACATTTCAGAGGAGTTGAGCAAGCCTGAAGCAACTTCATAGCACGAATTACCTTCAAGTTATACGAAGAAGTGACAATTCAAGTATGAGAGCTGAACTCGTAGCTAACTATTCTGGGAAAGTCTCACCTATGTCCACTAATCTTTAAATAGCCTATACCCATTCCTATCTACTGTGTTGATTTAGAAAAAAAATGCCACTGACCTTTAACTCATGCATTGTGGAAGCAAGTCCCCTGTATGTCTGCATCTTTGTAGGATTTACTTTCCCCACCCCCCCACCCCAGGCTAGGGACTTGCCCCCAGTATGTGATATGTTGTGTGGTGGTGTGTGTGTGTTTGGTTTTGTTTGTTTGTTTTTCCCCTCTTTCACCTTACCTGCATAGAGTATAATGTTTCTACTGAATGGCTGAAGCAGCTTTTCTAGCACTTGGAAGTTACACAGCCACCCTCCTGCCTTTTTTTTTTTTTTTTTTTTTTTTTCTTTTAAAGTAGGGTAATTTGTTCCGAATAGAAAAAGTAACTGTTTTCTGATAGGAGAGGTGAGATTAGGAGGTGCCATTATACACTTGAATCTGAAGAGTCATTCAAGTGGTGCTTGAGTCAGATTAAGATAATAAATGACTATAAAACCTGTAGAATGAGTAGCTGGATTTCAGTTCAGCTGCTGGAATAAAGTGACCGTGAAGGAAAGACAATAGATATGATGGAGGACATTCCAACAGAACTTGCTTTGTGTCTTCATTAGCTATTTGGCCTTCCTATTAGGTGGTTTATAGTTCAGGAATCATGGCTTACAAGAGCATGCAATAGTGAAGGCCTAGCCATTTGTGAAGTAGAGCTTCAATTGAACTCCAGAAACACTTTGGACCTGGAATAAGGACACTTTAACAAGTAGGCTTTGAATAGCTGAACTCTTGTCTTTCTGAATTGCTCAATCACACCAATTTCAGATGGAACTTGAGAAAATGCACATTTTTTCCTCATGCTTATAATTTTCAGAGAAGCCGAGCTTGTTTTTTAAATGAGCCTACATCCTGTTTTCTGGCTAGTGTAATTTAATGATAGTTGAAGGAAATTGTTATAACAAGTGAAGTAAATGAAGGAGCACGTTGAGTAGTCTGCTGTGGATCTGGAGATCTCTGCTCATCCTGACTTGTATATGCTCCCAAGAATAGATTGAGCAGCAGATATGGAGATATATATTCAATTTCATGTTGAGGAAATTTCAGGGATATGAGTCTCAGTTTTGATTTGGAGAAGCTAGTGCTAGCTGCTGGGTAATTGATCTCTCTGTGCTGGAGGTCCTGTGGAAAAGGCATTTATTTCTTCAGGAATAAATATTGCGCCCACCAATTTCCTATACCTCTGCTTCAAAAAGCAGCTGTTAAAGGATGCTTGGATTTGTGATTATTGAGAGCTGGTCCACTGAAGAAGGCTCTAAAATGCTATGCAATCAGAGGACTATGATTGTCTAATTGGATCAGAAGATAAGGATTTTTGTGAGTCTAGTATGTTTCTGGGGAAACCTCTGCTCTAGTATTGAGGACAAAAGCGGGACATCCTAGAAAGGAAAGTCTTAGTATCAGAACCAGCAAATGGTTTCCTCTGACGTAAGCTGCAAAACTGGTGAAGGGACTACTACATTCTGAAAACTGACTTAAATAGTGTTTTTCTGTTTGTTTTTTAAAGTTTTTCTGAGTACTACTCTGAATGGTAGAGTTACACATCAGGAACTCTTACTTGTTTGTCTGCTTGCCAGTCCTCTGAACTTTTGGGTGAGGAATGGGCTTATAAGGAAGTTGGGTCCTTCTAGTTGAGGTCTTACTTGAGTCTTTAGAATGGTGTTGGGTTGAATTTTTTTTCACTTTTGTAGATGATAGCAGAGAGCGCTTATGTTCTTGAAATCGTCATAGCTGTCATGACTAATGCTGTGGAACATGCCTCTCTGACTTAAAAATGTTCGTGCTTAATTTTTGACTTGTATCCAGGCTTGACCTTAGACAATAAATGCCCTGGTGCCTTTTTTCCCAGTTAAAACTTAACATTAGGAAAAAAAAATAGTAATAGGACATACTGGAATTCAAGTTTTTCTTCAAAATATGGTATTGTGATTATTCTGGTCTGGTGCTTGGAATTAAGTACCTTGAAGAAATGGTTTTATTGCTCTTTTTTGACACTAGTTAACACTGCTGTAGTTAAGGCTGTGACTCATGTCTGTTGAATATTGATGGCAAATTCTAATATTCACAAAATACAGTAGTCTTGGTGCATAAACTGTTGAAGAGCCTGCTTTGCTAGATTGCTGTCTACTACAGATGCATCTTATAGTAGCAGTTAGCGTAAAGAAAGCTTTTTCGGAGATATGCTGGTTTTTTGTTTACTGTGTGACTTTATTTAAAAATATTCTTTAGTCTGGTTTCTGGTGTCATTTTTTTCCCTTGCTGCCTTTGTGTGCCTACTCAGCCCTTGTCCCCCATCAGTTGTGGAGGGTACTTGGTATAATAGTGGTACTTGGTATAACAGGAGGCTACTTCGTAAGTACGAGAGGATACATGAAATTTCTTTGGACTATACAATACCTCAAAGCTGGAAGGAGAAAGGAAAGCCTATTTACTATCCTTTTGACAGAAAAAGCTGTACAGACTTCAGTGTTTTTGTTTGTTTTCTAGCTGCTGCATCAGTTGTGTAATGCCCTACTTCTCCAGATAGTAAATAGTCTGAGTAATGAAAGTATGAGGATTAGAAAACTTAATTGAAAGGAATGGCTTAAAAAAAAAAAAGTTTCAGATAGGTATTAGCAAAATTAACAGAAAGCTGGTTTGCTAACTGGTATGGTGGAGACAATGAGGGGCAGTGTTCTTTGAAGGGAAGGTGTCACTTTGCTGGTCAAATATCTTAAAGATGTCTAGTAGCAAACTGAATTCAAAATATGTATCAATTTGATAAAGGACTTTTCCCTAAAGGCTGTGACCACTTCAGCACCGAAAAGACTTTTGTAAAAATAAGGTTGACTGAATATTTTCAGTTCTTCCTTAGATATACTACATGAACACAATGTCATTGACTATGTAACAGGTAGTTATCTCAAAGCATTTGTATTTTACTTTGACCTAAAACATGTCATATGTTTTAAGGCTAATGTTCACTTGAGTCATGTCAAGAGTTTCACATGAGTTGTCATGAAGTGCATAGTGACTTGGGAAGCTGCAAACATGCATTGAACCCACACTTGAATGTGAAATGCAATACAAGCAAAAATGTTGAGAATGTGTTCGCATGTATACATGTATATATATGTGCATGATGTTTTTGTGCAGGTTAATAAGCAATTCCTGATTGGGGTGCTTTCAGCTTGGCATCAGTTGGCATTGCTGCATTGCTCAACTGAAGCTTAAACTTAGCATCTGCTGCTAGCTTTGAAATGTTACAAACTAAATATTTTAAATATAACACTTAGTGGAATCCAAGCCCTTTTTTAAAAACAGTATCATTTCAACTTAGTATCTTAAGCTACCTGTTTTGTCAGACACTGCAACTGGAACAGTGTAGTTGGTATTTTGAACCTAACTGTCTGGGGATTCCTTGTTGGTGTGTTAAATGTGAACAACATTAGGCTTTAATTAGTGGACAGAAGTGAACAGTGTTATCAGGTGAAAGCACTTTTGTTATCACCCTTGATATAAGCTTGATCTTTTGCAAATTATTTTTTTCATTGTTTTAAATAGTAATAGTTTGGAGGATATGGATTTTTTGGTTAAAATCTACATTTCTTCTTCCTTTCCTCCTCTCCAATAGTTGAACCTGTTGTGAGCTTAACAAAAGGATCAAATCCTCTGATAGATGGTGCAAATCAGACAGTAGCAGCAATTTGTACAGCAGCCGTTGGAAAACCTGCTGCAGAGATTGACTGGGAAGGAGGTCTTGGTGAAATGGAATCCAGCTCTACTTTGTTTCCCAATGAAACAGTGACAGTTGTAAGTCAGTACATCATTGTCCCGACAAGGTTTGCAAGAGGAAGACGTATAACATGTGTTGTGAGGCACCCGGCTTTGGAAAAGGAGATAAGATATTCTCAAGTGTTGGACATACAGTGTAAGTATTCTGTAAGGTAGCTTCTACCCATTACATATTTGAACCACACTGTTTACTGGATATAGCCTTCATGGAATGAGATGGCCACATACTGTTTCTGGGGAATGGAAGGAAAATAAAACTGTATAAAAAGCATGTAAGAGGCTATTCAGAAAGAGAAACAAGGGACTGTGCATTTAATGTTAAATACAATCATCTAATCACCAAGTTAGAATACTGTTAACATTGCTTTTTATTTTAGGAATTGTCTCTGGGTAAACTTACTTATGTTTGTGTTTAGTTTTGTGAGTTTACAGGCAAAATAACACACTCAATTGATATGTAAACTGTTTACAGTGCCTTAAATTGTCAGCTGATGTTCCTTTGAAACAATTTCAGCAGTATTAAAGAAGAATTCTAATTAAGATTCATGTTTATGAAAACTATCCCTCAGATATTTTCAAGTTGTTCTTCAAATTACTTTTTCACACTGTAATTTCCATAAGGTAATGGAAGTACAATATATACATACACACAATGGTAATCTGATCCTAAGTACCCTGATTCTAATGTAGTTGAAACCTGTACAGTTACTCCAGGCTTGTCTAACAAGTTTGTGGCTTTACAGTGCATCAGTTAGATGGCTTGTAAGTATGCTTATCTAAAATGACTTAATACAAATAAGCATTAGGCATGTGATCATTTTAGTTAATGGGTATGCAACCAAAATGAGTGGTTGTCAAGTGTTTCCTTTGATACCTATCTTAGCTGTGTGCAGCTTTAAAGTGCCCTGAATCTTGGAAGTCTATGAATCTTTTTGCTCAGGCAAGGTTGTCTTGGAATTTGCTGCACAACTGTGTAGTCAGCAGCAGAACGGCAAATGAGAAGCAGAGGTTTTATGTCCAAATCTTTGATTCTCAAGTCATCTCTCATGTTTCCCTTAAGCTTAGAACTTGTATGGCAACTCTCATTGCTCCTCTGCAGTAAGAGGTTATACAGAATCATAGTGGTTTTTGTGTGTTATGTTTGTTTCTGAAAATTTGGTTAAATTTCTCCCACATACCTGAAGTAGGTGTCTTTTTAGGTCTGTGACAACAAAGTCTCACTTGGATAGCAATTTATAGTTCTTCTTAATTATTATAAATTTGCAACCTGCATTGATGACCGCTTAATTATTTGGCTTCTCTGAAACACTATTTCTGATCCTCTGCTGTACCTGGTTAGTGAGAAATAGCTCTACCTTACCTTCTCTATTTCGAAAGGGCATTAAACCAATCTTCTGAAGGCTTTCTTTTTTTCCAAGTGAAGTATGTGTGCTGTTGAAAATAACTTATGTAATCTACTGCTGTATGTTTTGCTATAGCTTAGAACTCTGTTTTGATTTGTGGGTCATTTTAAGAAATGAGACAAATGCAGTCTGCTGCAATGTTAAGCTGACTGTTAAACAGTTGGTTTAAAGAAAATATTGTGATTATTGATAGATGAAATCTTTTCTTGGTAGATGCCCCAGAAGTTTCTGTAACTGGCTATGATGGAAACTGGTTCATTGGAAGAGAAAATGTTCAACTCAGATGTAATGCTGATGCAAATCCTTTACCTATGGAACTTACGTGGACCAGGTAAATATTTATAAAAAGGGGCTTGGCACTTGATTCCAGTGCTGTGAATGGTATCTCTTTGTTTACAGAATACCTACACAAGGAGTGCATGACTTGTGTTGGCTGGTAGTGATGCAATTCAGGCTTTTACACAAAGGAGGAAACAAGCGTGTGTGTGTGAATGTGGGTGGGTGGAAAAACTTGAAATGTGCAAGTCCGAACACTTTGCCATTATTTTTAGAATAAAATCATTTTAGTTATTAATCTTGTTCAGCTTAAATGTTACAATAGATTATGCAAAGCTCAATTCATCTAGTAGGGATCCAACAGTTCTTCAGTTCCGTTTTATTATTATTTGAAAGTTGGCTGTGAAGACTATTTGATATCTACTTTCTCAGATTTGGAATCTAAAGTTGAGGTGGCAAATACTATGAAGTGATTAAGGACGTTAAGTTTCCTTAAGATTGAGTCTTTTTTTCCCCCAAGAGCCCTCAAGTAGTTACCAAGACAGATAAATGCTGTGTTTTGCTTGCCTGATGGAAACGTTAGTTTGACTATATGTGAGGGGGAAACAGGCAGTATTTCTTGCGTAACAGCTGTGTGTTATGAAGAGATGGACTGGATGGTTCTACTTTGTGATTTATTGCTTTGCTTTTGCAATGTATTTTTGGAGAGGGAGACAAAAGTGAACATAGATCCAAAGTCTATTTCATGAAAGGGAAAAGAGTGAAATAAGCAGCTGCTTTAAATAGATTTAGTGCCCGTTGAAAGCAAGAAAATAATTTTCAGAAGGATAACTTAAATGTAGTTCTGTTAGAATGCTTCTGTGAATAAAGTCATGGGAATATTTACTGTTCTGAGTCTGCATTGTATTCCTTTCCTTTCCAATGGCAGATGTAACTTAGTGTATAGGGACATTAGTCATAATGTGCTTTGAAGCTGCCATAATATTGGAGTTGCCTGATTGCGGTTATGCTAGCATTTTGTTTTTCTGTTAATCTACCTTGGTCCTAAAAGTAACCCTTCAAACCTTGAGCCAGTATTGCAGCTAGCTGTAGTCAGAATGGTATGACTTTGTACAATGGATTTATTAGCCGTGGGGCATGGTAGGCTGCCATCCCCACGTCATGCTTAATTTAAACTTAGTGTGGCAAGAGGGCAACACAGAGCATTCTATACTGAAAAGGGCATGCCAGGCTCTCAAGAGTAATACAGTTTGTTGCTTTAGATTAACTAAGTTCTCAGTTGTCAGACTTGAACTTGAGATGCATATAAGAACTAATCAATAAAACATATTTCTCATTTTATCAGAAATAGCTCATTTAAATGTGAAGGACTTGTATGTGGTACAAAGGCTGCTACCAGGCTTCCTGGCATTGAAATTGAAACGGGTTTGAAGAAAAACTTAATTTTGTACAGTAAAATTACCTTTTGCTTTCCTAAACAGTCTAAACAGCTGTAGAGCTACTGAGAGAAGACCCTTTGGAGGCTGGGAAATATCGATGTGCAATAAAACTTAACACGCTTAAGCAACCTGTATCAAACTTGCTTGGTATCTTTTAAACTATAATAGAATCTTGGAACTGTCAACCCAAAACTTTATTCCTTAGAAGCAAGGATAACTATTGCTAGGATTAGGAAAAAAAAGCTTTCCTAATAAATATGTGTAATATTATGCGAAAAATTTAGTATTGGAGTGCTCAAAATTTTGCAGTATTTTGTACTTACTAGATATACCTAATATGAGAGTCTTTGATTTCAATTATTATTAAGTTTGTTCAGCAGAAGCAACTCTGGGCAGCAATTATTAGCAAAGTAATTGAAGTTTTTAAACGCAGGTGGATTGCTGGCTTTAGCATGAGGATTTATGGAAAAGTGTTTGTTAGAAGCTTTATATGTTATAGACGAGTACTCATCTGCAACCCATGTCAACAGCATAGATTGTTCATAACACTTGTACCTACTTCAAGTAGGAACATCTTTCTGAGCCTACACTGTTCAGAGTTTATATATTCAATTTTACTTTTTTTTTTTTTTTCTATTTAAGAATATGATTGAAAGTGTCTCAGGAGGCTCTTGTTTAATTATTACTTAAAAAATCTTGGATTATTCCAGGATACTGAAATCAGGTTATCAAGTGTTTGAGTTAATACCTAACAGCTGTTTGCCTAGCAGCCAAATAAGATGCAGCAGAGCAGTATAATTATGTAACTTGGTAAGTGCCCAAGGGGGAGTAAGGTGCCTAAGAATCTGAGATAAAATGGTTTATCAAATGGTCAAATTTAGGATTGAAGAGTGATTTAGCAGAAGTAGAAGCTGAAGTTGCATGAGTGAGTGAAACTGGAGTCTGCCGTGATGCAATGATAGTACCCGTGCAGGCGTCCTGATGGGTATTTTGCATTTGGCAGCTCTGTTAAAGCAGTCCTGACACCTCTGTCCCTTCCCTTTTCTCTATTTTGCTTGCACAGTTGTTCTGCAGTCACGTGCAGCATGCTTCAGGGGAATGAGATGCTGGGACCATTCGCTTTATTCTAAGCAACAAATTCAGTTATGTTTCTACATTTTGGAAGTGAAAGTGGTCCAGGGTGAAGAGGCGGACTGGGAGGGAAGAATCTGTTTGAACACTTACAGAGGAAATGCTAGTGGAAATGCTAGTCCAGTTGGCCTGTAAATAAAGTCCATAATGGTGAAAATGTTATCACGATAACTCAACCGGCTAGATAATACCAATGGTGGTAGAAAGATTTTGTACCGTTACTGTTGATTTCTACAGTTCAAGCTGGGTAGTTATTTTGAACTCTTCAATATTTTCAAATATTTATTTTCTATTTACCTCCCTAGTGCCAGTAAATTTTGTGCTGCAGATCAGAGCCAAATCCCTTAAGTTAAAGAACTAAATGTTCAGGTAGATATTGAAAATACTCCATCAGAGTTTTTTTGAGAATATTAATAAAAAGCTTGTCAAAAGTTCATCTCTAGATTGCTGCAAATATTACTTTCTATAAGATACATTTATGTTTTAGTCTTGAAGATGCCTACTTAAAATATATTCGTTTTATTGTAGACTGGATGGGCAATGGCCTGAAGGATTGCTCTCTGTCAACAACACTCTGCAGTTCACCAGCCCATTGACTTACAACTACACTGGAACTTACATCTGTAAGGTGACCAATTCCCTTGGTCAGAGAAGTGATCAGAAGACTATTTACATATTGGGTAAGTTTACTGCTTGGCAAAGACAATATGTTACCTCAAACTGTTTTGTCAACAATTGAACAAGCAAACAGAGCTGCTTGATATATTAAATACTTTAGTTTAATACTGAAGTAGGAAGTTCAGAGCTACAGTAAAAGTTGGAATTAAACTGACTCTTCAATAACAGCAATGTATAATGGAAATTGTTAAGCCTGAAGTTTTTCCCTAGTGCTACTCATTACTCTTGGTAGGTTAACTTGAACTTCCTGTTTGTTTGTTGTGTTTGTGTCTGTGTGCTGTCCAAAAATATCGTTATGTCACTTTAGCCTAATGCACTTAATGTTTTACTATGGCAACTTCTTTGCAAGGACTTTTAAAAGTTCACTCAGAGCACTGTGACTTAGAGTGTATGTGGGTAGGCATTCTGCTTAGAAAATGCATGAGTAGAACCATAGGTAATTTCTTAGTACAAATATAGAAATTAAATATGAATGCTTAAAAGAATGGGAGCTTAAGACTTAAACTATGGATAGAGAGTGTTTGAAGCCACATGTATCTTGGTTATCATGCTTCTTAGTTAACAGCAGTTCTAGAGCAGGACGTGGTGTTTCAAACTGTCGGTCTAACTACACTATGAGCCGTTGTGAAAATGAATAGGCTTCAATTAACTGGCTAGCTCATTGGCTAGTTCAATGGAAACTTAAAATTACTTCAAGATAGTGGAACTATTTGTAAATAAGACTAATACTTAATTTTATCTATTAGGTAGACTAGACTTAAGTTCTGTGGTTGATAGTGAGAGTCGCATCTGAGAAATTAAATATTTGGTTTCAGTGATTCCTGTATGTGTAAACTCATGACTGTTTATGAAAATTAAAACAATTTAAGACTATCGCTTTTTAAGAAGTCTTAAGTAATACAAGGATGAAAAAGACATCACTAAATATGATTAAATAACCTTCTGGAATGTAATGTTCAAAATCACTTAAACTATTGCTAGTTTCTTTGAGTACGTCTCTGTCCTTAGCCCCCTTATTCAACCTATAAGTGGAGGATCACCATCAAAGTCCATTTCACAAGTTTTTGATTCTGTAAATATGATCAGCAATCAAAACTTGTACTTTTTCCCATGCATGAAAATGAATATACCTGTCTGTACATACTCATCCCTAAAATTACAATTGCAAGAAAGTCAGGTCATGTTATTTATGCAGAACCAGTCGATCTTGGAATTATAGTTATGGTGACTTCTTGTCTTACAGACTATGGGAAAGTTGTGTTGGAGCTAAAGTGTCATTTTTATTTACAGGAAAAATTCTTGAGATGATCATAAAGGTATTTCACATAGTTATCAGGCTGACAGGTTCTCATTGTCATGGCTGTGGCTTTCTGGCTGTTATCTGCTAGTGCTCAATAAAACAGGAATTTGTCTGAAGCTGTACACAGTAATTGGAGCTTTTGAAAGCTGTCAGTCTTGTAAATGAATTCCTATAGTCACTACTGCTGCATGTGGAAGGCTGATCACTAATTTCAGTCTACCCACAGTGTGGGAGAGTGGGAGGATAGGGGATCTCCTGTTGATCCAAGAGACGACTGCCTTGCTGACAGCAACAATCCCCAAAAGAGACCTACTGTGGTTGTTTTTCTTGGGCCTTGCTCTTCTTTGAATACATGATTGTTGACACTCTTCACTGAATCTCATCCATATGCCAGAATAAGATACTAACCGAAATGTAGACTATTTGCCAAGGAGGAACTCATTCAAAATCTGAAGCAGAACAACTTTTTTTCCCCAAAAAATTGTTTTCCAAGTTCTCTCAATCTTTGCCTGAAGAAATGTTATGATGCATCCCATTTCAGATTAAATGGCCTTTGTATTTGAAAGTTTAGGTAGATTTGGAATCCTTTAAGACTCAGAAAACACAGCTGAAGCATCTTCAATCTGCTTGTAATGAATTTCAACTTAACCAGTACAGATGTGTGGCATTCAGGCAGCATTTTTATTTATTCTAGCAAAATATGCAGTGAGGCACATTGGCCAAATAATTAGGGAGGACAGGGAGTGAAGAGTCAACCAATAGCTAAGCTGGACTGTCCTTTTCTTCTATTTCTATAGGCCTCACCACTTGAGGGGAAAAGTACAAGTGCTGAACTGTTGTTTCTGCCTGTTGCTTGTGTGTGTATGTTATTTGTATTTTGTTTTTTCTTAAGTTGGGCGTAACTCTTTTCAGACCACCATGTTTTCATCTAAGGCTCATGACTAGCTTCCTACAAAGCATTAACCAATGGTCAGAGAAGACACTACTGTATGTGGTGATATTTTCATCTTGCAATACGTAGATTAGTGAGCAGTAGAGAACTGTGGATATCTGAGGCTCAAAACTTGATTTAGGATTAATTCCATATGACTGGAGAAGAGCTCCGAACTCTTATGTCTGGAACATAGAAAAGGGTCCATAGTTTATCCTTGCTGTGGAAAGATGCTAAATCCCCATTAATAACAGTTGGTATAGCTGAAGAAGATTGGTTAAAGACTCAGCATTGGATAGAAAGTGGTGATGGCATATAGCAAGTTTCTAGCTCCATTGCCAAAGAGATTGTATTTAGTATTTTTTTGACTTGCTCCAGTTGCTCCTGAAATAAGGTTTTCTGAAGGGTCTTCAGTATTTTAGCTAAGAACGTATAGTTTGATGAAACTTGGTATGGTTTTTCTGATCACAACAGAGACAACCTTATTTTTGAAGTCCTGTTAAGTCTCATGGTCTGTAAAGATGATCCTTTTAATCCAGAAAGGGTACTTTACTCTTCACTTAACTTTCATTTATGTCTGACAAACTTAGGTATGTCAAAATACCTTTCCCTCCAAGACTTAAATTTCCATAATCCTTAAGTGACAACCTTATTTGTGAGAGATGTATGACAGTATTCAGGTTTTTCCTCACTATGGAGTTGGTTACTTCACTTCTCAAAAGAATTCGTATTGAACTAAATTAGGAATGGTTTGTAAGCGAAATTTATTTCATTCTCTAGACTTACGTGGTCGCTTATGTAAAATAATGTGCTGCTTCATTTCAAGGTAAGGCTTAACAGAAGTTGTTGGATATGTTGAAGATACTGGTCTGGTACTAAGGAGTGACCATCCATCTCTGACTCTTCAACTTCTGTTGGCTTTGAATTGCAGGAGGAGAGATGATGGGCTCTGGGTGCTTGAACAAGGGTGAACTGCAAGTGGATTCAGAGGGAGAGATGCAGTATTTGGGGGGTATGAGAAGAGTCAATGCACATAACTAGAATATATAACAAATATATCTAAGCTTACCTTATGGAGGTAAGCTTTTAGAATTAAGTTGTTTGCATTGCAAGAGCTGTGAAAATTGGATGAAGAGGAGTCATTTAAGGGAAGCTTAAAAATACCAGACCCAAGTAGGGCAAAGCCATTTTTGTAAGCTGATACCAGCTTTCATGGAAACGTCTGGGAAATATATAATACTGGGGAAGCTAAGCATGCTGTACAGTGGCCATGGTGCTCTTTGAGAAGATGTTAGTGCATAACTTAAAGCAAAGAACAAATCTTGCTTTTATTGGTAGAAGACTAATAAGGAAGATAGGTTTTTAAACAAACTGGGAAAGCTGAATGGGGCTTTAGTTTTTGGGTATGGAGGGAACTGGTGTGTTTATTTTACTGACGGAATAGGCTTTTGCCATTTCTGGTTTCTTGGGTTATAAGTCCATTTTACTTTATTGAGGTTGGTAACTATGTAACATTACAAGAACCTTTTTATGGGTCTTGACTCACCCCTTCCCCCCCCCCCCAGTAGTAAAAATAAGGGCATATGTCAAGGATTGGACTGGAGCCCAGAAAATGGTAAGCAAAATAAAAATCAAGGCACACGATTACTAAAATCAGAAAATTTTCAGAAATTTTGCAACTCTGTGGCCTGTATGGATTCCTGAATACATTGTAAACCTGACGTACTACATAAGCTGCCACATCAGCACCATAGTTTCTGAAATTCCACTTGCACTCCTGATCTTAATTTCTTCCACTATTTTCTATTTGGGAAGCTTGATGTGATTTTTTTTTTTTTTTTTTTTTCCTTTTGAAAAGCTCTGGGTAGCTTAACAGGTTTCTAGGTGTCACTGATCTCTTCTGCTTTGTAAACAAAGAAAACTGGTTTTAATATTGTCATTCTGCAACAATAAAAAGTATTGACATATCTTCACAGTAGAAGTATTTTGCTGAAGAATGAACCTCCTGAGTTCGTTAGAGTTGTGGTGAAATTACTATGTCACTTCGTGCTTGAAGATAATTCAGATAGACAATCTGGCGACAGGTGGACGCAATTTAAAATGCCAAGATGTTACCACTACAGTATAGTTGCCATTATCTTCATTTCTGTATGGATGATGGCTAAGCTTTCCCAAAAGCAAGTGTTACGTACTTAGGCTTTTTTATAGAGGTATAGAGGGTGATACCTAATCACTGAGTATTAGAGGAGAATATATGTTTTCCATGCCAGTGACTTTAAAGAAGAAGACTGGAAGTAAATATTTGTGGTCCTTTCTGAAACTTGTACACAAAACCAGCAAATCTTATATCCTGACTCAAATATATTTTCAAGGAAGAGAAATTGGAGTTTAACTTTACCTATGGATTTGTAGGATGTGGGAACCCTTGTAAATTCAGACTCCTAAATCTCTACATCTCTGTTAAAGTACGAAACTCTAAACCTGTTTTTACTAAAATCATAATCCGAACTCCTTTTATTCATTTTGATTATGCCTCCTGTTTAGTTTCTTGTCCGCTGTCAAATTAATACCATTTACGTATAGACACCTAACAAGTCACCACTACTTTTAGATCAGGTCATAATTGTGCTTTGAAAAATCTGTACAGAACTTTTCTTGGGTTTAACTGTTACATTCAGCAATCTATTTAATACTTTATGAATTTTAAAATGTAAGATTTGTCAAATAGCTAGAAGTTTGACCAATCTTAAGTTCTACTTTACTCAGGTAAATTTATGTGCCTCCATAGCATAATAGTTCCATGGAACTTGCTTATATTCATTTAACTCTATAACATGATGTAGTGAACTAGTGACCACGTGATATTCTCTCTAAAAGATTCAAGATGCAATAATATGCTTGGAGCTGGTCTCTTTGCTGTTTTTAAAACTATCTTGCCTTAGGCAAGGCAAAGTAAACCTTTTTATTCAACACTATGCTAATGTAGAAACTGTTGTTGCGTATAACATTGCAATCCAAAGTAATTTTTAGAAGCTTTCTCGTGATCATCTGCCCATTGCTTGCAACTCTCTTAAATGCACAAAACTCCAGCTGATAAAAAGAACAAAGGGACACGTCTGACCAGTGAAGAAGCCCAGTAACTGGCAGTTCCTTGTTTACTTGTATAGCCCGACATGAAATTGGTTGATGTAGCACCTTGAGAGAGAACACAGAAAGACTTTTGCACAGAAGGAATCAATATATTTTGTGGAGGAATGCAGGATGGCATTTTTACTTCAAGTGTTTCAGGCTTTTTGTTACTTGAAATCCTGGAAACGGATTGTTCAAGTACAAATAGTGTTATTTTGAGATTAAATTTATACATGCCATTTTTAGCTATGCTTCCTTCACTATTCAAAACCTGAAGTTGTGTAAGTTGTATTAATGCAACAAGTATTTTTGGAGAGAATAGCTGGAAATTGGTAGTTCATGTGCTGTTGACTTAGCACACATTTTATGGTTTTTCATTCTTATATTTGTTCTAAACAATTTCTGGAGAGAATTTGATGTATACTTATTTTGCGTCCTAGTCAATTTGATCCACTATTTCTAAGTATTGTCTGGAAAGGCATGAGACTTTTTGTGTTTCTTTTTTGTAATACTGTGATCTCCCATGGTTGAGATAAATATTGAGCAGGGACCTCCTGATGAGGAAAGCTGCCCCTCCTAACTGTGAGGAGGGCAAGATGTTGTCTTAACTTTGACCCATCCTGTGCTATGAAGGATGCTCCCTATCTTGCTGCAGCATAGCTCAGAATAAAATGCACTAAAGCTGGAAAATGCAAGAGGCTCGTTTTGTAGTACCACAGACTTAAGAATGAAAAACTATTCTTGTAGATCGTATCCATCAACTTGGCTTTCTTATAAACCCTTAACTGATTAGCTTGCATTGACATTGTGTGCCTTTTCTGTGTCTTGTCTACTTCTTTGCTCTTTCCATTAGATCCTCCTACTACTACCACTCGACTGCCCACGGTTCCCTGGCATCCTTCGACTGATGGCATCACAGGTTTAGCAACAGAACCTAGAATAATAAATATCCCAACATCAACCTTGCCAGCAATGCAGGAAGACACTTGGGGTACCGTCATCGGTAGTGCGGTGGGGGGGGCCCTCTTCCTCATACTTGTCAGTGTTTTGGTTGGAATTATCTGCTATAGGAGAAGACGGACGTTCCGTGGTGACTACTTTGCTAAGAACTACATTCCACCATCAGATATGCAAAAAGAGTCTCAAATAGATGTTCTTCAGTCAGATGATGTGGATTCTTACCCTGACAGTCTAAAAAAAGAAATAAAACATCCAATGAACAGCCTAATATCTAAAGATTATTTACAAGACCCTGAAAAGCCAGAATGGAACAATATAGACAATATTAACAGGTACCAGGAACGCTATGAAAGACCAATGGATTATTATGAAGGTGGAACACTGGGAATGAAATATATGGGTGGTGAATGTTATGATGACAATGAAGAAGACTTTGTTTCTCACATAGATGGCTCGGTAATATCCCGGAGGGAGTGGTATGTGTAGTAACCACTGAAAAGTAAACTTGTACCTACAGTTGACTTCATTGGCTGGTCACTTTTTGATTGTTTATACTTAACACGTAAGGAGGAATAAACTTTTTGAAGTTTTCTTTTTTTTTTTCTTTTTTTTTCCTCCCCCAAGCTTTTTATATTGTGACTTGACAAATTGAAATGTTGAATCTGGGAAAATGTATTTGAGCTGCTTCAAACTTTTTTATTATTTTTTCTCCCAATGCTATACTACTGTTAAAAGATTTGAATTTTAATGCAGAGTGCTTATTTTGATCTATGTCAGAGGTAACAAAGGCTAAATTAAAGTTACCATCCAGACTTGATTAAGAATAAAAAGTGACTTTCTTGGCTTTCTGATTGAAAAAGTTTACCTAAGACAGTGGTCAAGTATATCTTTTGAGGCATTTAATTTGCAGATCTAGTAATGCAGTACAATGCGTGAATGCAGAACACTAACTGAATTACTTAAATGTAGACACCATCCATGACAAATCTAATGCTTCTGTATAGCAACTTCTTTACCAGTTAAAATGAGTTTGAGCAGAATTAAAGCTTTATTTCTAGGTTTTCTGCACAAAAATGAATACCTCTTACCATTTTAATGAGCCTTCATGTAACCGTGTACTTAAGTCATTGCACTGAAAATAACTTATCTATAAACAAGACTTTGACGAGTAACTGTGTAAACAGGTCAAAGGCTTGTCTTTTGAGGCATATGAAAAAATATTTTTATAGCTGATTTTTAAAAGCTTCTGCTAGAGTGTGTGTGTGTATATATGCATTATAAGTGAGGTATTTTGTTAGGCCTGTATTTAACAGGATGTCCAATCGCATTACTGAATACAAGACTCTTTTGTGCAAGTACACATAATAGTTTTAAGGCCCATTTATAAGGCTTTGTGGAAATCCTGCCTTTGAGACTGAAAGCTGGAAAACTGAACACATCTAGGGGGAAAAAAAATGGATTTCTAAGTTGGAGAAGCAAGCAAGCTTGCATATTTTCCAGGATGCCAATAACACATGAAGCCTGTGAAGAGGTGTTAAGTTTGCTAGAGACTTTCTGACCTGTAGTTAAAATGGCAATTTTACACTACTACTGTATGACAGGTTTTAAAAGTTACATTGAGAATTAAAGGTAAATGTTTATAAGTTACACTGTGGATGAAAGGACTTCAGGTAACCAGAAGTTGGAACCTCAGGTTAGTAGGAGGGAAGCAGACAGTGCATTGGCACTTCATGCAATAAAAACCTGCTCTGCAACTGCAGAATACAGGGAACAGAAGTTTAGGTACACTCTGCACTCTGTGCCACAGTTGAATTTTTCCCTGTAACTAGCTGCTCCTTTAACAGTAAGTGCTTGTTCTTTAAAAGGGCATCGTATGTAGGACATCTACTATGGGACCTGAAGTAGTTCTACTGTCCTGGGCAGGTTCACCAAACTAATGCTGCTGATTACAGGGAGGCAAATTGAAATGAAGTAACTCTAGATGAATTACAGAACAATGATAAATTCAAAATTAGAAAGATGACTTTTTTTGAAGTGCCATTTTTAAATGTCTAGCTGGGAAAATGAAGATTATAAGGTTATTAGCTTTAGAAACCTGCAAATGGAAAACTGCCTGTTATATTAAATGTAATGGCCTCCATAATTATGGCTACTTCATGAGCTTTCATGATGGAAGTTCTTTTCTGTTCTCATAGTATTTAGAAGCTTACAGTATTTAAGAGCTTGACAAAGATAGCTGTATTGAGTGTCGTAGACAATACACTGTGATCACACACAGCTGCATATCTTAAAGAAAAAGAGTAAGACAACTGCTTTATTTGGGAGTCAAGTAGGATGGCTTCCCTCAACAGCTAAAATTCATATTTTTATTAACTGAGCACTGTTATGTGGTGGACAGAAGTCTCAAGTACAATAGCAAATACTATTCTGTGTATTAGTAGTTTGAGTGCAAATTCAAAGAAAGGAGTTGAGGTCCTAGTAGGAAGTTCTGATCCAAATTATTTCTGAAGTAAAGGGATCATACCTCTTAAACAAAATAAAAAACCTTGATATATCATCTTTAAAAGATGGTTTTACTTCAAAATAAACATAACCATAAACCTGTTCTCCACATGGGATATCTTGCTTGTGTCTCTGTGGATTTTGAGGTTTTTTTTTCTTTTGTTAAGATATTTAACTATTGATTGAAAAGTTGAAATGTTTCGGAGTTGAAGTTGGTAATAGGATAGGTCTTACAGTATTGCAATGTTTTGTACATTATATCTGCTGTAAAAAAAAAAAAATTGATTGTAAGTACAAATGGCTGTTGTGTGAATAAACTTTTGTTATGTTCTTCAGCCTAGGTAGTGTTCAAAACTGTTTGAAAGATATATTTGCAAAAGTCAAGGGGAGCAGCTGTAATCAAACCAAGTTGGAACCAAGTTGGATAAGAGGGTAGAAGAAATGAAAACTTTATTTTAGTATTTCTTCATAGACCGTAGGCTTACAAAACAGCTGGCTTTAGGAACAGTTTTTAAAAGTGTAAACAACTGAGAATGCTGACTAGGGATAGGTGCTGTCTAAATAATTATACCTTAAGCACAGCTAATAAATATTTAGGATTCAGATGCTTGGGGAAAAATAAGGTTTTTTTTTTTTTTTTTTTTTTTTTTTTTTTTTTTTTAAGATTGGGTAGCTTTGTTTTAACCCTATTTGTTGGAGTAAAACCATTCCCATTTATTTATGACCAACTGATCACAAATGGTGGTGATATCATATCTCTGGTGTTTTCTGTCTTGTTCAGCTTGGCAAGATGGTCCGAGTTTCTGATCACTTCTCTAGTGTTAGACTAGCTTATTTTTTGTACCTACTTTTGCTAAGGCAATTCAAAGGCAAAGCAAGTCAGCACTGTGATAATTGCAGGCAGCAGTTCCTGGGTGTTGCTACTCTTGGTGCAAGAGCATCTGTGTTTCCTGATGAGGGAAGTGAGTGGCCATTGCCATATCAGGCAAAGCCATGTTCAATGGCAAGACTTTTATTGAACTTGCACTTGAAGGTGTTTTAGCCTTTACTGTAAGGCTTACTAGACAAGACACACTAAGGTCTATGAAACCATAGTATGCTATAAAACCTACAGGCAAGCAACTCTTCTAGTGAAGCTGCACTCACAAGACTGGTGTCTTTATGAATTCTGGACCTAACACTTCTCCGTTTCCTGCAACAAACTGACTTTTAACAAGATAGGGTCCAGCGTAAGCTAAGCTTAAGCCAATTCATGTGCCCGAACTTATGAGTGAAGGCGAACTTTGGTGGGTAGTGTCATAACAGCAAATGAAGACTGTGTCAGGAAAGCTGCTTCCATCAAATATCCTAAAATAGAACATTGATTGCTTAAGATGATGGGTTACATCAATCTTGCACAGTAACTTAGCTTGCTACCCTTTTGCTTGTTTTGTTAACCTGTGGCTTTATACTTTAATATTAATAGAAG